>NC_092859.1:19974546-20083548 GCF_032062135.1 Pyxicephalus adspersus
AACCTAACCTTGCTCAGTGGCCCTGTTTGATTTAAGTGTCAGTGAGGATGCCAAAAAGTCATCCGTCAGTGTTGACTGTATGAAATGCTTTATGTAGAAATGTGAACTGCTGTCATTCTGACACTATGCTACCGCAAACTTCTCTCTGTTATGTGTCAAATTTCAATAAACCCCTAGAGAATGGATTTGCAAGTTCTTTTGCCACATCATTAGGAGGAACTTGGAATTAAACTACCCCCCCCCCTCCCCCATGGGGGCAAGTGCTAAACGTACTTAGAGCACCTTGGTATTAATGAGTTCTTTGAAAACAAAAGCCCAGTGTACACAATTGCACAGCCATGGGAACAATAGGTAACCTGAGTTTAAAGGGGAACTAAAGTTTCCGCTTTAAAAATTTGTCATTCGTAGTTATTTATTGCAGAAAGTACCAGGTGATGTCCCTTTTGCAAATCCTTGCATGCCCAGCTCAGTGTTTGCTGCAAGGATACCCGGCAATCCCAGGTTCCCTTACAGGTGCCGGGACTGAATGAAATTTCATCATCCTGGTCCAGCCAGTCAAGATGACCAAAGATCAGGAGGTGGAAGAAAGAAAAAAGAAGATGGTGGAGCCGTGAAAGGAATGGGGACAGTTGAGTACCAAGGTTTACTTCTGCTTTAATGGTCCTGATTTACTTAAGTTCCTTAGAAACTGGAGAAGATGAACCATTATTGGAGAACCTAGTTGATCCAGGAAACTTTGGGTCTTTTAAAAATATTGCAAAGACTGTCTGTCACAGCAGACCACAAAGTAAATTACGGAAAGGTTTAGTGAAAGAACAGATAGTTGTGAGCACATTCCTGCAGTGCTACACTTTTTGTAATAAATCACAGTTCTCCCTGCGGGTGCATACACAGGACTGTAATCACACAACTGAACTTTTAGTGATTCTCGTTATTATCTGCTTTGATCTGAGCACTAAAAACATTTGCCAACTAAAAGCAGTTGGATTTTAAACAATTCCTTCCAGGTTTACTGGATCACCCAGATCCAACCCTAAAGTTCTATTTCCCCCTGTCTTTGAGAACATTAATAAATCAGGCTAATTGAAGTGGCAGTTGTCAATTAATCCTAAAATATACCTGTGTTAGGATCATTGCTGACCTACTTCAAAATTTACAGTTTCTTCACTTTTATGCTAAAACTGTTTCAATATTTTCTGAGTCACGGAACTGAAATAAGTATGCAACAAGTGAAGTCAGAGGGGAAAAAAAAGTCATATTCACTCCACTGTGATATCTAAGCTGCTGGTACGGAATGAAGGAATATGCTCTAGTCATGTAGGTGTTACATCTGGATTTATTCCAGTAATCTATTTATAGGGCCACTAAAATATTCCTGCATTATTATCACAGGGTCATTGGAAATGGGACACGGTCTAAATGTGTCACTGCTTATCAGTCCTAATTCCAAAGAATCACAAAATATTCCCTAACCAGAAGTTAAATGAACATTGTGATAAAAGCTCAACATTATGTATGATATGAGGTTAGTACAATGTGATTATATATAATGGAGGATATGATGCAAGCTATGTGCATAATTACATGCTTGACAAAAAAAATGATCTCCTGAAAGGAAGCAGAGGACGCTGATTGAGTGGAATCTATTTCGAGTCCTGTTTGCAGTATGAAGAGGGAAAGCAAAAAGAAAACAACTGTTGCACAATTACAATGTCATCATCTGGGTAAATAAGGACAGCTGCCCCCATAAGGAAACAGGAAAATCCTCCTACCTATTCCCAATGGCCAGTGAGACAGCCCATCATTTATTGAATGTAAAAACCTGAAAGAAGGACAAAATATATATTTTGTATTTTTTATATGTATTAATTATATCCTATTTATTTTCTATCATTCTTTTTTATATTTTTAAGTAAAGTTTTATTTTTAAACAGGAATTTTTGTTTAATGAATAATTGTTTATTATCTTCCTGGATATCTCTGTTGTAAAGCACTTTCTATAATCTTTAATGAAAAATATTGTTAGAAAACATTTGCCAAATAATAGCAAATCATTTTTTAGGAAATCTTTTTTATGCTTGATGGATCACCTAGGTTCTCCCATAATAGTCCATCTTCTCCAAACTTGGAGTGTTTTAATAAATCATTAGGCCTGATTATTAAAGCTCTCCAAGGCTGGAAAGGGTACATTTTCATCAGTGAAGCTGGGTGATCCAGCAAACCTGGAATGGATCTGGTCCAGGATTGAAAACGTTTGCTAGCAAATAGAAAATAATTAAAATGAAATCTATGCCAGGTTTTCTGGATCACTCAAATTCACTAAAAAAAATGTATCCCCTCCAGCCTTGGATAGCTTTAATAAATCAGACCCATTGTGTCAAATATGACAATTAACCCCCTAGCGGTAATTCTGAGTGTGACCCGTGGGTGGATTTTACCTGCAAAAAGCGGCAGTCCTGAGTCACCCACAGCTTAAAACCCACTTACCTTGCTCGGTCGGCATCCCCCAGTGTCCTGCTGGTCCACGCAGGTCCTGGGGACACGTCCTCCTCCTCAGGGCTTCAGCCGCAAACTGAAACGGGGGTTTCCCAGTGACGTTGGTGCATGCATCGGTGCTGCCGGGAGGATCAGCGGGAAATTCAAATCATTTTGTATTGGATTCAATACAAAAAAACTGTATTGAGTCCAATACAAATAAATCTTCATATATTATATATAAAATTATATTATATATATACTATACATGCTTCTGTACAGTTATATTAAATGTTTCACTATTTCTTTTTTTTTTTTTTTTACCAGATTTTTGTGTTTTTTTATTTAAAATTTTTTATAAATTTATTAAAGATTGGACATATTTCGGTGAGTTATGCCTAAGAATTATAGCTTACAATGTAAAACAAATTTCCATGCAAAAAAAATGTAACACTTTGCATGAAAATACGGAGAGAATTAGAACGCTAGGGGGTTAAATATACCGTTAGCAAAACTGACCAGAAAGTGCCCAGCTTTATTCTTACTATTTTCCATATGTCATAGCAACACTTGGACTTGGATCGGTTTATGTCAATATAACTATCAGCCTGGTCATTATAAAGGAAATTGCATTTTAATTTTCAGATTACATTGTATTACACTTGTTGTTCTGCCATTAAAGTTTTTAATCAGATATCTACAAGGAGTTTAAAGTAAACTCATCATAGGAGAAATATGGAGGCTGGCCTTGCTGTCATCTCCTTCTGGAAATACTAGTTGCCTGATTGCCATACTGACTTCAACATTTTGAATGGCTAACAAAAAAACAGTAAGTAGATAATACCTTTTTCTAACTTTCCTGAGCTGTATACTTTTTTCAGGGTAATGATTAAGAAATGATTAAAGCAAGCAATTAGGCACAACAACCATTATGTACAGACATTGTCAACAATGATCTGAAATAGGCAGTCCAGTTTTGGGCACCAGTTCACAAAAAAATGAGGAGAGATTAGCTGAACTGAAACTATTCTCCCTTGAGAAGAGATGTTAAAGGGGGGGATTTGATCACCATGTATAAATATATAATTGGGCCATATAGAGAACTCTCTTCCGAATAATTCACTTTGAGATCATTACAAAGAACAAGAGGGCACTCTTTGCGTCTGGAGGAAAAGAAGTTTAAGCTCCGGATAAGGAAAGGATTCCTTACTGTAAGGTCTGTGGGATCAGCTCCCTTGGGAAGTGGTTTCAGCAACTACTATAGATTGCTTTAGGAAAAAGCTGGATGATTTTCCGGATGCAAAGAATTTAACTGGGTAATAAGGCTTTAAAGTAAAGATAACAGAAACGTTCATCCAGGGAACATCCGATTGCCTTATGGAATCCGGAAGGAATTTTTTTCCTCCGTTGTTGATTTTTTTGCCTTCCTCTGGATTAACTATGTCCATGGGGTTTTCTATCTGGGATATGTTTATTTTCCTAGTGGTTGAACTTGATGGACTTTTTCAACCTGACTAATTATGTCCCAATTGTAGAACATACAGGGAAAAAAAGATTTTTGCTTTCTAAATTGATATTTTTTGCTAAATAATGTTATAAAATCTTTACCTTCTAATTAAACATTAATTACAGGACCAATCATTTAGGTTTTGCGTAACATGCTGTGTTTTCTACAGATAGACCACAGTAGTTTATTTTCATTTTACAAACATTTGATTTCTCTGTTTTTAAAAGTAAGTTAAGTCAACGGTTTCTCCAAAATAAGAACCAAATAGGTCCCCATACCCTGTCACCTTGTGCAGATCTCTTATGGCAGCACATAGAATGTGAGGAAACCAGGGCATCACTCAAAGCCCTATTGCTGACCATGATGTAGTGCAGCTCATTTGCTGAGAACAGTAATTGTATCATACACCTCTCCTTTTATTGGATATAAAGTGACATCAGAGGTGTCCCCTAAAAGGCCAAAGCTTGATAAAAGTACCAGTTCAAAATCAGAATATTTGATTTTTGTCTAATCCGGTATAATAATTTGAAAAAGTAATTTTATATTGGGTCAGTCTTCTGCAACACAGCACAGCCTTGCAAAGAGCACATTCATTTTTAGTTCAGCTTCCCATGCCTTCTGTCTATTTCCAGTTTTGTCATTGTATGGTGAATCACAATTACCTCCCTTATCTAAAGTGAAAGCAAGAGATCCAGGAGGTGGTACCTCCGAACATATAAGTGGTCACACCTATACAGGAAGTAGTAAAGTGATCCTCCTGGCTGTGCAGTGTGGCAGAGGTGTTTATATCAAGATTGCAATATTTTATCTATACCTAACAAAAAATAATATATATATTAATACCTGATAATTATATTTCTTAATACATAATAATTAATAATTTTTGAAATATATAAATAAAAAGACAGTTGCATCAATGCAATATAGAAAATCTCAAAGCCATGGCACGTACCTCTGATTCTATGATGAGGACTCTGGGGGAATTGTCACTGCAAGAAGTTCAGTTTATATACACTGTGACTGCAACCTCTCTTATCAGTTTATTTGGCTCAGCAAGGGCTTGTAAAACCTAATGTCATTATGATTGCCTTTCGGAAAATCACATGTTACTAATTAACTGATAGATCAATCAACATCAATTCAGCGCAAACTAATGAGAAAAAAGTTTCGGTGGATTATGAAAAACATATTTACTTGGTTACCTCTACACTGCCTTTACGTTAACAGGATGAGAAAAACCAATACATGATAATTTACATACTGAGTTCAGAATAAAGATTGCATCGTGTTCAGTACATAACATAAAACAGAGGCATGTAAGGAGGTGGTGGATATAGATATGACAAAAACTTGGTCTTCCAAATGAAGATGGTGGATAATGCCTGGATTCTTATGGCCAGATTGTGTAGGCAGTTTCTGGAGAACAAAGGCATGGATACCATTGACCAGCACCCGCATTCCCCAGACCTGAATCCAGCATAGACCCCCTGAGATATTATGTATCAGTGGATGTGATGCAACCATGTAGTGCCACAGATTGTGCAGGAACTCGTGATGCCCTGATCCAGGTCTGAGAGGAAATTGCACAAGATTTATTTTCCGAAGCAGGCCCAGATGTTGTCAGGAGTGCACGTGGGAGCCATATGGTCTGATATTGTGATTTCAGTGCTCCTTAAATTTTTAAAGCAGTGTCCATGAGTTTTATTTGACATATAAATGAAATAGGCTCTTTTCCACTAACAGATACAGTTAGGTCCATAAATATTTGGACAGAGACAACTTTTTTCTCATTTGGTTCTGTACATTACCACATGGTAATGTACAGAACCAAAATTAGAAAAAAGTTGTCTCTGTCCAAATATATATGGACCTAACTGTATAAAGCAAATACATAGATAGGGTGTTATGCAGAGTAAATGTGATGGCACATGAAGCTTATAATATTATTATTATCCAGTATTTATATAGCACCACCATATTACGCAGCACTGTACAAAGTCCATAATCATGTCATTGCCTGTCCCTCTAAGGAGCTCACAATCTAATGTCCCTACATCAGTTATATGTCTTTAATACAGTCCAAGGTCAGCTTGGAAGAAGTGCCCTGGTTGACTGATGTTACCTTATACAGCTGTACTGTGCAGGCAATATGAAATCAATTCAATTAACAGCAGGGCAACACTTACTGTACTTTAAGATAGAGTAATTTTAAAATTCTAGCTGTTTTAACAAAGCTTTTCAATAATCTGATTTACCTGTTCTGACCTACTCCATGCTAATATAATTCTGCTTTGCTATGGAGAACTTTTTTTGGGACATGAATTCCCAACTGTGGGGGTTAAACATCGTCTACCCTCTAATTTGTATCTTTGTGATCCCCAATGTCTACCTCTCAGCTGATATATAAAGCCGCAACTTTATCTATGCATAAAAAAATGATGAAATTTGATTTTGTTCTTTTGGTTGCAAAAACATTGGTCAAAATACCTGAATCTCTCGTATTATTACTATCAGTATTATTATTATCAGTAATTCTGCAATATCTTAGATGGAGGAACTAGAAATATCATAAGGATCTTTAGCATTCTGGGTGGTTCAGATGCTGGATTCTGTCTCTGCCATTTGAGGTTTTACCTGTTGGCTATCTTTCTGTCTCTGAAAGGATGGATACATTACTGATTTCCAGTGCCATTGATGCCCAAGGCCCCTTGTCTGTCAGAGGGTCCCTGGATCTTAAGCGTTTGACCCTTGTGGGTTTTTTTTTGGCTGCTACATCACTACAGCACTTTACTATGTCCAAAAATAATTGCTTGTGGGAAGGGCGTAATTAATGTTGTTTTGCATGTTGGCTTTTAACCTTTTTATTCATATTTGGTGACAGAGTGACTTTAGGAAGCTAAGGTAAGTCAGCTGTTTTCCAGTAGTTTAGCTTTACCTGTATATGGTCAGAAAGCAAGAAAAAAATTACAAAAAAATTTGAGAGAACCACTCAAGCTTGTCCATGTGTGGGCAAGCTCTTTATTTCAGTTATGTCTGTGCCTTGCATTACATACACATTAGGTGTTACACGCTCCTTAGATTTAGCATGAAGCAGTTTAGTAATCTTGCGGTGTCATGATAAGGTGTTTGCTCAGTAATGAGGATGGGATGACTTTGTCTCCACAAGGTAACTAGGAATACAGAATGCATAAAATTTACCAAATCCCATGCAAGAAGAACTCAAGTCAAAATGTTACTGTTTTTTTGAGACAATTTAACGTAAGGTATTGTGATTATGTTATTTTAGTGCATCCCCAATTTATTGACAGTAGTCTGTTTACCCCTCTTGCATCTGTGCTAGGGATCACCATGAATGAGTTTAAGCCACCAAGGCATGAACATACCGATACCTCTTTGGTGATCTGTTTTAGGGTAAATATCAACTAGTGTATTGCCACCCCTTGCAAAACTTCCTACAGGACATTCAGGGCACTTATTAGTAATAGCTTCATCAGGAAACTTGTAAGTGCAGACAACTGGTGTATTACAGATAATTTGGATTTGATTTAACTTTTGACCTAAATGAATACATACTGCAAAAGTATGTTTACCTATGACAGCAGCAAATGTGTAGAGGTTCCTTGAGCTTTGGTTGATTGACCTCCCATGTGATGGTGACCTCATAATTTTGTGGCAAATTTCATTACAGTTTTGAAATCAATAGCATGAGACCTTAGTTTTTCTTTAGCTATCTGTAAGGGGGAATTCTTTTCACTGACCACCAAGGTAAAGTGTATTTTTATTTAATTGTCCTAAGATTGATTTCTATAAGGTTGAGCGGAGATCTGAAAATTAGTTCAAGGGTTCTTTAGTGGTAAAAAAAAAGTTGAGAGAGGCTACCCTATGGTGTCAGTGGTCTTTACTACCTGATCCCTAATAAATAAAACAATAATTGTTGGTCTAGAGGAATACATGATGGCCTCCATAATAGAATGATCTGTGTCTGTACATAAAATCACAAGGTCAAAATACATTCAGAAATCAGTTTGTGGTCGGTGTACTTAGCCATGTCAAAAAAGTCAAACAAAAAAGCCAGACCTCTCATGACACTCCAGGAATGTATCATGTCTACATACAGACTGACAAGTCTTTAGAAGACAAACAAAACATATTCCATTTAAACCTGTACCTTTACCAGTAAAGTTAAGTTTATTTCCCTTTAAATGTTTTTTTGAAGGGTAGGGTTGCATTATTCACTTTTGGAGGCTACATTGTGATGTTTACAGAAAAGAAGAATCAGCTTAAATTACCAGCATAAGGTTAAGAAATGATCAGGTTGACTAAATTAAAAAAAGTGTTATTATATTTGCTAATGTGAGCATTTAATGCAGTAAAAATAAAGGTCATCAAGGCTTGAGGATTATTCCTGGGGGGAAAAGGGAAGATAAAAAAATTTAGTTAAGATAAAAACCTTTTTTAACCCTAAAGAACAACTTGGTCACACACAGCTCAGTAACTGTTTTCGCATTTATTTTTTATTCCGGCAGTGTTAGCACCTGAATTTTACTATCAAAAATACTGATAAGGGTAATTGTCATGTACCAGGGTCAGAATCCACTCAACGTAGGCTTATCCAGGTTGTCAGTGTTACTGTACCTCAAGGAAGGTGTGGCTGGAGGTGCAGGGGCACTGAGGCCACAGGATTAAGCAGCTGATGTTTTGGGCACTTGCATAGCATACACCTATGCTTCTACAACTTTAATTAGTTGAATCTCTATTAATGCATTTACAATGCACTTGGTATCCAGAGACTAAGCCATACAAACTAGACTGTGACATAATACAGATCAAAGCATAATTTATTCATGGAAAGAATTAGTTTTCTTATTTCTCCAAAATAAAGTAATACATGGCGGAGGTTCTTAACCAGACACATGTGATTCCATCTCTTAAAAAAATGTTATAATAGATAAACCATCATCATGGTTCCTGTGCTGCTCCCCATGACTCGCACCTTGCCAGCCACACAAACATTCACACTGCAGCGCTGGTAAAGAAAACTAGAACCACCCATTGCTGCCCCTTTTCATTTCCTATCGAGGCTACCAAATGGAGATGCTACCATGTGGTCCTTGGTGTGAGGAAGCAGCACCACAACCTCACTGCAGGTGTAACCCTAGCCTAATTGTCAATAAATGTACTATTTTCCATTAGATATAGATTGCAATACCACAAAACAGCACAAATTTGACTAGCTGCAGCTAGCTTGTGTGTTTGTGACATGCTGTTTCTATTTAAATAATAATAAAGAAACTCAAACCTTTTGAAAGTTTTGTTTTTAGAAGTCATGCTGGTTCCTGAAATAACTGGTAATGATAAAGACATACTGGGCAGTCCATTTTGAAAACTGGAATATAAAAAGTTTGTCATTTTATTGATTAGAATTTGGATATGCGAAAGTGATTTTTGCTGTTTGGACTTTTTAACGACAGCATCAAGTAAGGTGAAGAATCTCTCATATTATTAGCTTTCAGTTATTCTGCAATATCTGAGATAGAAGTCATTTTATATGGAAGAATTGGGATATGAAAGGTGAAAATATGTGTTGATGGACAGTCTGTGAATAAACCAAGTTGTCTAAAAGATGTCAGTATTCAGTTGTTACTGTGATGTCAAGCCAAGTCATAGGAAAGACAAGGAGAAGATAGGTACAAAGTCTATTATTTTATTTACAAGTATCTTTTAGACATATTATCAGGTGATTTTTACAGGAGGAGGGGGTCTGGACCTTTTTTTAAGCAGACCTTGCATTTTACCACTCTAATGACCTGTCCCTACCTTTTTGGAATGCAAACTTTTACTGCAGGCCAAATAAAGAAAGCTATAAAAAATTCTATGAGGTATGTGTTGCAATAAAAAGACACGCTTAAGGAGCAAGAAGCAATTGTTCAGATTAAATATCATAATATTATTTCCTTTGCTCCCTGCCAACATATTTATCTTCATATACTGTATGCAATAATGAGCTTGAACACCCCAAACAGCTTTTATGATTGTAATTTGTCATTAACTGCACCTGCTGAACTCTCCACTTTGCACTTTTATAACGAAACCTTCAAATTTTGTACAAAGTAATATTTATTTTACCGTCCAGCTACTCACAGCTAAGATGTCCGCTTGAAAATCACAATAGTTTGCTGCTGTATTCCTTGTGCTGTCAATCATGGTTTGGAGAGATCTGTAATATTAAATACAATAATTGTAAATTTCCTAATATAAAACTAACCAGTTTGTGGTCAGAAGCTCCCAATGTCAGAACACAGACAAAAAAGGGTTTCACTGGATTTATAAGATGAAAGGTCACCATGTAAAATGTGCCTGGTTTTAGCCATAGGAAGGGTCTAAAATTTTCCAGATGGGCAATTCGGCCATGTCATGGAGCAGCTAAAGCCTGAATGTTTTCATATTAGATCAGGCTTTCTCAATCCTTTTACCAAGAGGGAACCCCTGAAACTTTTTCAGGACTTAAGGGAACTTCTGCTATAATTACTATATTCACAGCCCACAGTGGGAAGAATGTCATCCTTACAAATAGCCAAAAAGCTCAATGGTGTCAAATAAACTGACCTGAGAGGCACAAATTATTCATTACTCAAGGGACCCCCAGCAACCTCTGGAGGAACCCTATTTGAGAAACATTGTATTAGATCATTGTGTGCTGTGGTTCTACCAAGGTAGTATATTGCATGAAGCTAAAGCTGCATAAAAGTCTGGGGATATTTGTAATTTATTGTACATTCTAACACTAGGGTTTGTCTGAATCACTTAACCACCAGATTTTATTTCATTTAGAGCACCCTGCTCTAGATTTGTCTACATTAATTGGACATTATAGTATAGTTCACTTCTTTTGTGATTGTCCTACAATCTTATTTAATTAAAAAATAAGAGCATTGGGTTTCTAAAGTCTAAAACTGCTAGAAGGCTATTTGCAGCATCCTGCAATGGAAAGGACAAATCATTCAGGTCAGGATCATGCAGACAGTTCCTGGCCAGGTAACTGCCTGCCAGGGGCTAATCAGTCATCACTTTCATGCTTAATCAAATAAAGAGAATGTTTAGATGCAGTTTTGATAGGTGGTTGTTGGGCACTTGGACACAATTGCAGTTGTGAAGTGGAAACAATACCATTTCACAATTGTCCCTGTAAACTAAGCATGAGTGAGCATTAACTGAAGTTACATCGTAGCACCTGTGTGTTGATGAAACTATCACTCCCTTTAATATTTACCATTGTACAAATGAATAGCAGCTAAATAATTCCTTTCTGATGCCATTACACAATGCAGGCATAACACAGTAGATATGGACACATATGGATTTGGGCATTCAGTTTCTTATCTCTGGTCCATCCAAACTCTGCAAGTAGAAATTGAAGAGAAATGCCAACATTCCTACAACATAACCTGCCTAGTAGGTTTCTGAGGAAAAAGTAACACAACTGTCCCATTCTGCTTGCATGAAAGGAATTAGGGGTGGAATAGTGAACATTGCAAAACAGAAAATGTATAACAGTTGCTGCAGGGAGGATAACTTGACACGAATCGTTTATAGCAAGTTTAAATCCAAATATAGCTACTGTATTATAAAAGAAAGTAAACCCAGCTTGTGCTTTGTGCATTCAACAATAAAGTTGTTTATTGGACATAAAACAAAATATACAATACACAAGGAGGAAATGCCCATGTAACATGGTAAATAGATCATTCTGAACACAAAGAGCAGATTGTCAATACAGGAAAACAAATTAGGTTACATAGCACATTGATAACCCCTGTAATATGCTACTTTTTAATCACAAGAAAAGTCTTAACAAAATATGCCTTTAAAAATGACCACTCTCATTATTAATGCAAACAGCGATTTCTGGCTTTGGCTTTCGGTTGGTCACCGAAAGGCCATATGTAATAATATACCTAATGCTACAGGAGACAATTAGAGACTGCAGACTTACAGGAGTAAACTGTAATAGACTACAGATGCTGAAAGCTACAGGTTTGGCTGGAGGATATGCTGCAAGAGAAAAGGAATGGGTTACACATGACATTTCTGAAATTACAGTTCCTTTACATCAATACTTTCACTGCTGTTGCCACATGGGTATGTAAGTGTACATTGACAAAATTGTACAGATTGTATAGAATAAACAGCTATATAAGGAATTGAACATCTTTTCGGGGCCGATTTGTAAAATGTGGTGATCTCACATGCACTTTTTATTCTCCAGTTTTGAAATCCTGATTGCTATAAAGGCTATGTTCACATGGGAGGTGAGGTTTCAGTGCGTTTACAGCTCCCTAATGCTCAAGCCATAATAGTTGCCTCTGGTAGACGCTACGTTACAGAAATGAATAGGAGCAGTGGTGAGATACTAGTATCACTCACTGCTGCCAGCTGTCAAATCTGCAGATTCTGACTGAGGTGGGGGTAAGTGGCATGTTGCCAGCCATGGACAGCCGCTTAGGATCACTTGATCACAAAGCAGGTCTGAACTTGCCTAAGATTGCTATATTTATTAAAGAGGACAGGTTGTGTTCCCGGACAATCAGGATTTCAAAACATCTGTTGGATATTGGCAATTGGAGACCAGAACGTTCTGGTCACTTGAAGTAATTGTTCACTTTACTTGCAAAGTATTCAGCCCAATCACTTCTCAGGAAAAGTAATGATCAAGGTGTTTGAATAAACCACCATGAACCTCCAGCATTATCCACAGGGATCACCACTATTAAAGTGGCAATCTCTAAATGGTGATTAGGTCTGATCCACCACTTTACAGTAATTTAGCAATAGTAAAAGTGCCCACAAATAATTTTTTAAATTTTGTGAATACTCCAATCACAACAATAGCGCTATTATGACAATGTAATGGATTACACTTTTAGAACAGTGCCCCTATGCTACATTCACATGGGTATGTGGCTTCTTTTGTGATCATTTCCAGACAGACAGAAGAACAAACCAGAGCTGTTCAGTTCTATAGAGAGGTGAGTGGGGAGGACGAGCGGGAGGCACACTGCTGCATCCTCCTCCACAGAAAATTAGAGTGGTTACCCCCACTCAGTCGCTTAGTAATCCTACACTGAGGATCACTAAATATCTTCACCTTAGATGATCACAATTGTTCATCTCAGTTGATGATTGCCTAGCGTGTGTACTTTTTACACATTACATCCTAGCTAACCTACAGCCCCTGCTGCTTTTCATGTCTGTGACTTGCTAAAAAGTTACAATTTGACAGGTAGGGAACATAAGAGAGAAAATGTTGTGATTTGGCCGCAGCAGACTGATGACACCATCTAGGTATTTACATTTTATTGGAGCTAAAGTATTAAAGAATTCAAAGGTAAACCTCCCTAAAAAATATATATTATTATAAATATTTATATAATAATGAATAGTGTAGAATCTCAAGAATGTATTTACGTGTCGCTAACAAGCCCAGTTTTGCTTTTTGCTTAAAGCGGAACTCAACATTAAAAAAATGCAGTCAGGCAGGTCCTATATTGCAGAAGGGACAGACGATGGATATACTTACCCATTTTTAGAATAAACTCATCAGTGGTCACTCCGGCATTGCCATCTTTATCTGGTCTTCTTTCAGATCCTAAGCCATCTTGATTGACCAGGGCAAAAATGTAATGTAACTCCTGTGAATGCAAGCGAGGGGGATGCCAGCCAGCCTGCTTGCCAGCCTGAGGGGGATGCCGGTGAATACATAGCTCAGCGTACATTTTTATAGAAAAATACAAACCGGCGGGCAAATGTTTATCTGCCTGCTTGCAATTTCTTTTTAAACATCTTTAGTTCCACTTTAATACAACTTTACTAATACAGGCAAACAAATGATAGAGACTACTTTTTGATTTCACATAGAAAACACATAGAAATATTTAATAAAACGGGAAAAATAAAAACATTTTCAAAAATAAGGTAAAAAAATACTTTACACTAAGACTTTTATGTGAGTTTGTGCAGATGAACATACCATCATTCAACGATTCCACTGGATTCTGTGGGAATGCACAGGAATTTTAGTCTTATTAGGCCTTCATTTATTGTTAGACTACAAAAAAGTAGGGGGGAGGAATTTTATGAAAAAAATAAAAACTAAGTAGTAAGGATGACATTTGCTTAAAAGATGTTGAGTTGTCAGCCCACTAGTGGTTCCCTTGTGCTGATGTCATTACTTGTAGACTCTTCCAAATAAAAGAATCCCACCACTGGACAGCCAGGTAAAGTGGCACAATGTGGATACCCAAAGAGGGACTACACTTCTAGTAAACTTGCAGTATTCAGAAAGGGATCTATGTACTGTATATGAAACTACAAATGTCAGCGATATTGCTGGGCTAAGTTTCTCACTTGTTAATGGCAATGTTCTGTCTTTTGATATTAGCAAACATTAAATTCTATCGGTGGCATCTGAACAATGCAGAATGTTACTTACACAATGATGAAAAATGACTTTACAACGTGGCCAGAACCAATCACACTGGTATTTGTGTTCAAGCTAAAAAATGTTAAAGCAGAAAATTTGGTAACACAAAAGCAATTGTGTTACCTGACCTGGGAGTTTGTCAAAACTATCCTTGCATTTAATGATATATTTAGTCTTTAGTCATTTAGTTAAAATGCAGTTGTCCCTGACTTGTGTCTCCAGTCAGCTGTAAGATATCAGTAGAATACTTACAATATTTCAGTCCCCCAGCACCCAGATCTCTCCTCTTCCCTCTGATGCTCCTCAGCATCTTCACTTACAATGCAAAACTGCCGCTCATGCATTGAATGTGATGATGTCAGAGTGCCTATGGCCAAGAAAGAACTAAAGAGAATTTTGAATTTGAAAGCCTTTAAATAGTTCCCAAGACAAAAAGTTAAATCCAACCCTCCAGTGTGGGGGCAGCCCCCTGCAAGATTAGTTTTGAAATTCATGTATAAATTCAATGCACCCGTATGGTATTATTTACTTTTTTTTAAAGACAATTAAAAGATTATCTTTATCTCTTTATTGCCCGTCCCAGCATGTGTTGCTGAGGAAAAGACTTGGCTTCGTCATACTTTAGAAATCAGAAGACACAAATTATGATAATATCAGGACTTACCACTGGTTAATTAGTTGCACAGTGAGTGGTTAATGACAGCTGTCTAAAACGGACCTGAAAGCAAGGAATGTCCAATGACACAGAGAGGAATCAGAATGTCAAATAACGTGTACTCTTTTTTTAGCACATCATTAAAGCCCAGCACCATTCAGAACATTATTCCTTCTAGATAATATGAGAAATAGAATGATGGGTATAATTGCCATCTGTATGACAGTAAGTGTCACACAAGGGGCCTGTCCTTCAAGAAAGAACATAGATATAGACGGTGAGATACAAATCTCCACAATGCAGTCTCAGCAGAACTTAACTTTGACTACATTCATTTTTTTGCAGATTTAGCTGTTCAAACTTTGGAGACAAAGAACATCCTAAACAATATGAGTATCTGATAAATTCTTAATTTGGTGTTAAAGTCACTTAAACAACAGGGTTCAAAATATGTAAACATTTTCTTTTATAGACCTTTTTTTTTTTTTTTGTGAGAGGGGGGTAACACAAATGACTAAATGGTAATCCTGCCACTTCTCTCCAAGAAAACAGAGATTTTTGTAGGAGATTAAGTAAAAATTATACCAACCTAATACTAAATTGGTGCAATCAGTGTGCAATGTGGGATGCAGCCATCCAAAGCACTTCCGGGTGAGCCTTCTGTTGAGGGTTTTGCTCCGTAAGAAATTACACTATTTTTAATTCTGATTAACACAAGTGTTAGGTCTAGAATGCTTACCTTTTACTGCTGTCTGCCTCATTAATCTCTGCAGTAGTAATGGTAAACTGGAAGCTGCAGAACCCATTTTTTTGAGTGTCAGATTCCCAACTCCCAGCTATACTTACAAGTCTGATCCACTGGCCCCTATATTACTAATGTATTCATAGGTGATGCAAGAACTGGCACTGCAAATCAGTGTGTAGTGGACTAGAAATGTTGGATTCTTTAGAATATTCAGTTGTTTTCTCTTCACTACTGCACTGGGAGTGCAGGAAGCAGGAGAGGCAAGTATTCAATGATTTCTCGGAAAAGAAAACTTTGTTGTAGTGTGTTATTTTAACCACAGAGCATCTATAGTGGAAAGTGGAAATTTACTGTAGATAAGAAAATAACTATTGCTATGAAGGTATAACCTAGTAGTAGTAATTACATCTAACTAGACGTGTTCTGTAATGCTATATATATCCATGCTCATCCATGGAGTATCCTCAGCTCTGAGATATACCCCAGCATTTATATCCACATAGGTAACTCAGTCACCTTTGCAGATACTGATTGTCCAAAAACAGAATGGGAGGTATTAAACTTTTTGAAGACACCTTATTTTTAACTTCATAATCTAATCACCATGTTACCCTGGACATGGCAAAGAATATTTTTTAAGGAAGGGAAAGAACATTGACAAATTGTGGGACACACAGCAAATAAGGAGCAGCAAAACAATGACACTCAGAATAAATACAGCTCACTTGATCATTCTAGATGAATGGACGCTCAGAATGTGCATCTCCTGAATGTGCAATCTCCCCAACCCCTTTTTGCTGGGCGCCCCACCCTGGCACTTTTCAGAAACCACACGGCTGTTTTTGGGTGGTTACTGATAAGTTGGGTCACAATACAGGGTTTCCACCCACCTATGATTTCTTCCCACACAGCTTAAAAAAAATTCTGGGTTGAGCACAGATGTGCATATATGACCTATACAGACTTCAATCTCTCAAACAACTTGTGCCTGAGTAATGCTTTCTTTATGTCCTTCTGGTTTTATGATACTAATAAGGAAATGTATTATGTCGTAAAAGAGAAAAGCTGGGTTTAATTGCACACACTTCATCCAAAAACTTAAGTGGGCTCGACCAAAAAATTTGCAACATGCTTACATCCTACATCCCTTACATTTCCAACATATGTTATGAACTGCAGGAAAAATGAGTTGCAAGCAGTCCCATACCAACGGGGTACAATTTTGTACTCCAGTAGCTGAATGTGGTGAGATCAGTGTAATCTCGTTTACGAGAATCTTAGGCCTCTATGATAAGTACATAATCCAAACCAAATAACAAATGACAACATAACAGTTCAAGTCAGTAATAAATAGAGTAAAAAATGTCAGACAGATGTTAATAGCTGAAGTTAGATTGGTTAATTGTTTAAGGTAAATTGCTGAATAGGCAAATACATTTCAGAAGCTCATTGAGTGCAATGAGGAGCTATGTCAAGGCAGTACTGGCACTCAGGTTAGTGTGGTTGGGATTCCTTACTATCAATAATATTATGGGAAAAAAAAGACAGAAAAATAGCATATTTCATCAATATTTTCTTGCTGAGAAATAAATGTTAGATCATTTCTTTAAGGTGATTAACAGCTACAAAACCACATTTTGGAGGAAAGAGGTGTAACAATAATAGGCCACTGGTACCTAAATGAAAAGAATACTAAAATTCAATAACATTACTATAAAACCAAATTATAACACAAACACATGTCCATCCCAAGTCTAGGGGGCACATATGTGTACACCACAAAATCACAGAACCCCAATTGCCGACATGGAACTATGGTACCCATACATTATAGTTTCTGATCACTTTTGTCTGGTGTGATCATTTTTTGACATAACACTACAAGGAAATGCTTTAGAATCATGTAACAGTTTGGGGTAGCTTAAAAGCCAACTTAAGCAAAAGCTGACATTTCGTATGGTTGCTGGCTTTTAAATGTTCCTGGAGGACTATTAATTTTTTTTATCAGATTTATTAGTGCTCCTTACATGTTCCAATGAATACAATGCCGAATAATGGTATGTCCACCTGATGGATGATCTGTAAAGTAACATTTCCGAAATCCATTTGTAAGAGAGAGTCAGATATTTTAGTGCTTGCTTGGAGTGGATGCAGACATGAACTTGGGAAATGCAGCTTTACAGAGATACTAGGAAGAAATGTATCCTACTAGATTGTAAGCTCTTCGGGGCAGGGTCCTCTCCTCCTGTATCACTGTCTGTATTAGTCTGTCATTCGCAATCCCTATTTAATGTACAGCGCTGCGTAATATGTTGGCGCTATATAAATCCTGTTTATTAATAATAATAATAATAATAATAATAATAATAATAATATGCTAACAAAAGGCATCTGTGTGCCGTCATTACTTGGATGCCATTCCTCGGATAACTGTATACTCTGTATATAATAAAAGTAACCAATCAGTTCTCGAATGGACAATTTTACATACCACTGTCTGGATGATTTCAAACATTTTGGCCATTTAAAACCTAAACCTAGAAATAAAACCTAAATATGCCATTCATAAAAGTGGAAAGTAGTTGCCGTTCTGTGATGAAAATATGACCACAGATGGATATTTTTTTATACAAAACAGAATCAATAGACTGGTCCTCAATGGGCTACTAAATTCTAAAGAGGACCTGCCAGTTGGTAGCAGCCCGTAATGCTACAAAGCAGGGAGAGAGATGCTATGATTGAGTTTTTCAATTCTAAAGGCTTTGTACATAATATTCTGACTCCTCAAACTCTTTCAAGTAATAGGCTTTGGTTTTAATTGGGAGCTAGCTTGCTGTTACTACACATCTCTTGCTCTCTAAACCCTACAGTTTGTAAGAAAATGATCTTCTTCGTGTTCATGTAAAGCTGAATTAATAAAACAAACAGTGTAAGTGCATGAATTTGACTTGGCATCAGTCTGTTGCATTCAATCTACAGCAGAGCTCATAGAAAAAGAGGAAGAAGAAGCATAATGTTAATGTGCTGACAAGAAACATTGATAAAAGAAAGCAGAAGGACAGGAAGATGTTGGGTACATCAGCCTTATCTTAGAGCAGTGATTTTCAACTAGTGTGCCGTGATAGATCTTCAGGTGTACCATGGGAATTTATACAATTTCAGTTATTTGGTCTGAAAATTATTATTTATTTAGTGCAAATAATTTGTCTTTATTTGACCAGCGATGAACAGTGATAGGCAGAACAAAGAAATACTCTTCCACTAGATGGCAGCAGGTAGCTAATTACCTTGTCTATGTGACATTTTTGTTTAGTGGTGTTCCATGGGATTTTTTTAACGTAAATTATGTGCTGCGACTTAAGAAAAGTTGGGGAAAAACTGTTTTAGAGGACTGAACTTTGGAGGGTTGAAGACTGAGGACATCTATTGAGACATCAGAAAGCCAACGACATCTAGTGGCATAAAGGATTACTGCAGGGACAGCTTCCAATTGAAAGCAAGTACTGAAGCAAAAGCTTCAATTTGTATTTTATTAGGGTAGTTATTCTGCTCTAACTTTATTACGATATATGTATAGAACAAAGCAGACAGAAAAATCTGTGGTCATAGGTGTTCAAACAATGTATATGACATTTGAAGAAGGGGAATAGGTAAAACCTCTTTCTGATCAGTGTACTAATATATCACAGGTAATAAAGTTGTTTCTAGGTTGCAGAGGATGAGGACATGACAGAAAAGTAGAGGTTCACATGGTCCGCTTGGGACTGGTTTAAAGAATCAGTTTTTACTTAGTTCTGCCACCAATTTTATTGGCATGCTTTTACTTCCCCTGCTCTACCCTACGTTTCTACCATACCCCTTCCATTCCCTACCCTATAGTATTTCCCAGCCCCAATTTGCAACAGTATTTGTCTAGAAAGTTAACACTTGTGTTATATTGTTCATATGTAATTACATGGATACTTCTTTTCCATATGTGTCACTTATGTGTTAATATATTGTTGAAACTTAAAAAAAAAACGATTGAAACAAAAAAAACAAACAGTTGTTTCTAGGTCTGCATCAGTTTCCTTATCTTTTCCATTATGGTAAATTATTGTGACAAGCAAAATTAGTGCTGGTGTTTGGTGCTAAGCCCTGCTTTCTCACAATTTTACAGGCCCATCACTGTGATAGGCTGATTCTCATCCATATAAATGTGCAGGGAGGAGCTGGGAACTAAGTTCCAAAGGTGGCTTTCTGCTGACTATATTTAATACTAACACAAAACAGGTATTTGCAATACCACAATGCATTTGAACTTCAGCACTGTTATTGTCAAAAACTTTTAGGTCAGGTCATGTTAACCCTAAATGTCAAAAACAAAAGGCAAAGCACATTTACTTACTAAACCACATTTGCAGGATATTGGCTACTAAAAAAAACAGGTCCTGAAAAAAAGCTTTTAAAGGTAAATTTTCCACTGGCTTACTTACAGGGAGATCCAAGGATTGTCTTAAAGCAGATCTCCTAACTAAAATCAGTTGTACCAAGATTGATGGTTGGATGCTGTAAGTATCCTCAGCAGCACCTCCCATCAGAGGCAGTCCATGTGGATGAAGTGGCATTCTAAACTTCATAACAAGATCTATGATAACATTTTAGACAAAGGAAATTATTAGGTATCTGGGCAGCTACTGTAGAGCAAGCCACACAGGATATTATAAATGCACAGTGGCCTGGAATTGCCAACCAGAAAGTTGTACAAACACGATTTAGTTTCTTTGACTTCAGGAAGACCAACACAGTGCCATAACCTAGCACTGTTCTCTACAATGGCATTCTCTGAACTATACATGTACCAACACATATGAACACAATGCATTCCTTTAGACTTTAATCTCTAGGTGTCCGTAAACAAGTCAAAAAAAGAACTCAATGGCAGCAAAATAAACAATAAAAAACATTCTGAAATAAAAAAAATAAAAGTCATAAGAACGATACAATGGCCAGAACAATAAAAACAAAATGGAAGGCTTTTTTAAACTTAAAAAACTTAGAACATGTATGTGATATGCAAAGACAAAGTCTCTAAGATTGTCTGCTGCTCCCAGAACTCAGTTTCAAAGAAAGAAGAGTTTGTCACAGAGTTGAATGGAAGGCTCATGGTGGAGGAACTGGCCACACAAGAATGCCAGCTTGTGGGCATATTTGCAGGGTGCGGGCACACGGATGGTCCCGGGCCAGTTCCAGTACATGTGGCACAAGTTGAAAGTTAACCTGGGGAAAAAAATCAAAAGAAAACATTAAAATATGAGTAAATAAAATAACAGCAAAATATACATATATATTATTTATAGATATCATTTACTATTGCCGTACACTGTATACCTAAATCAAAACTGCCATGCAATAAAATTGTGCCAGGTTTATATAAGGACATCAATATTGCATTGTGGTATGTTAATTTGTAGATGAAAAGGAGATCTGCAGACAGCATTAGACCCAACAAATTGTTAACAATTAAAGTTATCTGAAACTATCTTGAATTGTATGCATGCATAAGGTGGTGTTAAAATTATTAAAAATATTATACAAAGGTATGAAGGGCTTCATCAAATACTTGATGTTTGAGCTTTTTGAATCAAGCACCTAAAACATGCTGCAAATTAGTGTGAGAATTACTGTCCCTGTACGTTTTCTATGACAGAGTCTCATTTGGGGAAAGGTCCGCTGGTGTTGTTTTTCTGCGCCTGACATAAGTTTGAAACTCAACTCAAATGCAGGTCATCGAAATCTTTTTGCGTTTTATCAAGCAGTGCTTATAGCATTTCAGAAGATGTGTTGTGACCTGGTTTGCATTGTGTTACATGTTACAGTTAGGTCCATAAATATTTGGACAGAGACAACTTTTTTCTAATTTTGGTTCTGTACATTACCACAATTAATTTTAAATGAAACAACTCAGATGCAGTTGAACTGCAGACTTTCAGCTTTAATTCAGTGAGTTGAACAAAAAGATTGAAAAAAAATGTGAGGAACTAAAGCCTTTTTTTTACACAATCACTTCATTTCAGGGGCTCAAAAGTAATTGGACAATTGACTCAAAGGCTATTTCATGGGCTGGTATGGGCAATTCCTTCGTTATGTAATTATCAATTAAGTAGATAAAAGGCCGGAAGTTGATTTAAGGGGAGGGGGGGGCTTGTATGTGGAAGATTTCAGACAACATGCGGTCAAAGGAGCTCTCCATGCAGGTGAAACAAGCCATCCTTAAGCTGCAAAAACAGAAAAAACCCATCCGAGAAATTGCTGCAATAATAGGAGTGGCAAAATCTACAGTTTGGTACATCATGAGAAAGAAACAAAGCACTGGTGAACTCAGCAACGCCAAAAGACATGGACGTCCAAGGAAGACAACAGTGGCGGATGATCGCAGAATCATTTCCATGGTGAGGAGAAATCCCTTCACAGCAGCCAACCAAGTGAACAACACTCTCCAGGAAGTAGGCGTATCGATATCCAAGTCTACCATAAAGAGGAGATTGCATGAAAGTAAATACAGAGGGTGCACTGCAAGGAGCATAAGCCTCAAGAATAGAAAGGCTAGATTGGGCTTTGCTCAAAAACATTCAAAAAAGCCAGCACAGTTCTGGAAAAACATTCTATGGACAGATGAAACCAAGATCAACCTTTACCAGAATAATGGCAAGAAAAAGGCGTGGAACAGCTCATGATCCAAAGCATACCACATCATCAGTAAAACATGGCGGAGGCAGTGTGATGGCTTAGGCGTGCATGGCTGCCATGGCACTGGGACACTAGTGTTTATCTATGATGTGACACAGGACAGAAGCAGCCAAATGAATTCTTAGGTGTTCAGAGACATACTGTCTGCTCAAATCTAGCAAAATGCAGTCACATTGATTGGGAGGCATTTAATATTACAGATGGACAATGACCCAAAACATACAGCCAAAGCAACCCAGGAGTTTATTAAAGCAAAGAAGTGGAATATTCTTGAATGGCCAAGCCAGAAAGACAGAAAGGCCCACAAACAAACAGCAACTGAAAGCCGCTGCAGTAACGGCCTGGCAGAGCAAAAAAAGGAGGAAACCCAGCATCTGGTCATGTCCATGAGTTCAAGACTACAGGCTGTCATTGCCAGCAAAGGGTTTTCAACTAAGTATTAGAAATGAACATTTTTTTTTCAGCTTTTTAATTTGTTCAATTACTTTTGAGCCCTTAAAATGAAGTGATTCGTGTTAAAAAAGGCTTTAGTTCCTCACATTTTTCCACAATCTTTTTGTACAACCCTCTGAATTAAAGCTGAAAGTCTGCAGTTCAACTGCATCTAAGTTGTTTCATTTAAAATAATTGTGGTAATGTACAGAACCAAAATTAGAAAAAAAGTTGTCTCTGTTCAAATATTTATGGACCTAACTGTATTTGGACATAACAAGTCCTAATAAGAATGAGGTCAAATACTGCCCTTTGTTGTCAAATGATGTTTGCCATTCAAATAACTGCATTTGCGGATCACAAAACAAGTTTAACCACTATGATTTCCTATGGAGGAGGATAAAAAACTTTGGAGCGGACTAAAGGCAGCAAAAGTGAACAGGAGTGAGTGCTCTGGATTATCCATTAGGTATGTAAATTTTCCATGGTGGTATGATTTTATAGTAATGGACTTCCAGCGTCCCTCAATAGACAAGAAGGAAATCAAGGAGTTCCAAAAACGTACTTGTTTTAATGAGTCTAACATACGTATAAGAAAAGTCTGTGTTGCTTGCTAATAGTGTATGAAATCGTTTCAGTCTCTTACCTCTGTATATGGTCAGGGCCAAGGTTTGCAGTATTTATCACACATATATAGTGAGTGGGAATGCCACAACCCTGCCTCACATGATGGGATAGCAGGTAAAAGTCTATCCTATAAAAGATAAGGAAACAAGTTACAGCATCTAACATATAGATGAAATGATAGAATATAAGACAGAGGCTTACCAATCCCGACTAGTGACAGTGTGGTCCATGATGGTTCCTGGGGCGGGAGTAACATATTCTCCAGAACTGGAGCAGTACATGTTGGTACTGATCCTCTTCTGCACAACAATCACAGCCATACGAGGGGAATAATTGTCAAATGCATTGAAACAGGTCTGTAGCTGGGGAATCTCGTAATTTTTAACTGTAGGTAATTGTCCATCAGAAACCCCATCTCGATACACCACTATCTTCTCTGGTAGCACGTGATTTACCTGTATGGGGAGTGAGAGACCCAACCTTCAGCCTCATAAAGCAACACAATCAGTGAGCAGACAGGTACACTTTTGTTTATTTGCTGCCCAAATGCCCCCTTCAAATACTTACTGCTTGTTAGTTGATCCCTGGTTTCTGATACTGCAGGCATTTTTTTATGTAATGCACATACCTCTCAGACAAAATGCAGAACTTATGGAATGAGTGGTTGTGAATATAATTACAATTAAGAAAAGCGATGTAGTAAACCACTATTTATTACCTGTAAATGAAACTAAAATTCCACTATAACTAATGCTTGCTCAAGCAGGTCATTAGTGCAGAAAGGGACAGGCGATCTCTCTTCAGCAATGACTTACCTGCCTGATCGCTCTGGGTTTCTGGCAACAAAGAAGAGATGTGCAAGCACAGTGTCAGCTTTGGTTGCCAGGGAAATCTAAATTAGATGACTGCTCCCTGTATAAATCATTGATGTACAGCCAAATACTTTGCATGTTATCAACATAAAATATATTCATAGTCAAGCAACTGCCTCCCCACCTCATGGTACTTTTGCAGAGCAGCCACCAAGCACAGCTTTAAACCATCCACAATCTCTTGATTAGGAAGCTGGAAAACTACACTGGAGTACCAGCGAGTCAGGGAACTAGAACGAAAAAAGAAAAGGTACAGGATTAAACATGATGTCACACCTAACATGTTTATAATTAGACCTATTCCATACACATATGTTAAAAACATTGTGATACATCCAACTTACTTTATGTGTAAAAGGCTAATATAACACTAAACCAGCCTTTCTCGACTTTTGTACCACGGGGGAACACTTGAAATACCTTTCATGTCCTAGGGAACCCCTTCTATAATTATTATACCCACAGCTCACAGTACATTGGCATGGGGGGTCAATAGAAAGAATGTCGCCCTTACAGATGACTGGCGTTCCATGAACTGACCTGAGAGGCAGAAATTGCTCAAGGAACCTCCAGCAACCACTGGAGGAACCCTGGATGCTTGTAGAAACAAGCTAAATGTGTAAAGTTGAAAACAATAAATGTCCAGATGAATGTATGTTCCATATTTTCAAATAAAAAACCTCTAATGTTATTCTGGATAAAACAGAAAGAGAAGAGAAACATCCCAAACAGGGACACAGACAGCAGTCCCATCTCTACTCAAATCAACATAATTAGAAAAGAGAAAATCGTTTCAGATTTGTGCTTAGACCTTCACCTTTATGTACAAAAAATACAAAGGTCAAGATAGTCAAGGTAAAATAAATTAGGAAAAGTAAAGAACTCACTTATTTATACTCGCCACAAAGCCTGTCACCGAGCGCAGACCTCGACTTGGATCATGGTATACATCCATCCCAATTACCATCAGATTTTTCTGTTTTAAAAAACAATTCATGGAGATGATTTATAGAAAGAATTAAAAAAAGAGGACCATTAAATTTATACCCCCTTGCCTAGCAACATTTTAATAACTTTCTGACACATTTTTCATTGTAAAACTTAAAACTTCCCCTACTTCACTTTTAGCACCATTTTAGATGCTTTGTTTTTCACATTGTCATTCAATGTTTGTATTGTAATTGAAAGTAATAAAATCTTTGTGATCTCCCAGTAAAGGTTACAGCGAGTTAGTGCATGGAAAAAAATAACAATTACAACACCTTACAGCACCTTTAAATGTCATCAGGTCTGGTCAGATAAGAGAAAATTAAGCAGCATAATCTGATCTTTAGGTAAATCACTTCCCAATAAAAAATAAAAAATTCAGACACCGGGCCAGATTTAAAAAATATAAATGAAATTTGGGAGATTATTGGCCTGGTTGCTGTTTGTTACTGCACTTTGCAGTGATTTACTGCATAAGCCTGTCAAAAAAAGAACCGAATAAAGATACATTAGAACAGTTGTAAATGGTAAACAGTAATTAAATTGTATGTATGCAATTTATAAAATATCAATTTCTAATGGTCATTAGGGATTGTTTGTCCTGGTCAGTGGTTTTAATAAAGATGACATATAGGGCCTATAGACCATATAGGCCATATAGACTGTCATGAAAGAATTTAGGTGATCTGGCAAACCTGGACTGAATTTCCGAAAAACATTTGCTTTTTAGTTGATAAATGTTTCCAATCCTGGACCCAATCTATTCCAGGTTTCCTGGATCAACAAAAAGTTGACTTTTTCCAGACTTGATGGATAAACCCCGACCACATGATAGAAATCAGTCACTTACCAGTGGAATGTCCGCTCCCCAAAGCTCCCCCCCTAGCTTGCAGTTTATCTGCAATAAGATTTTTTGTGCAATGCTCCTCAGTTTTGTTGGGTTAGATATGGTTTTTGTGTTCACCACCTGTTAAGAATAAATACAAATGTTAAGCATTATTGCCTAAACACAACCAGTTAGAATCATGCTTCTGCATGGCCACAGCTAATGAGGACAGAAAAGATCAGTGTCCTCTCCCCTGTTATTTCCTTCAGCCAATCAAAAGTGGGGGACCCCTGGATTACAGGATAACTATTTGCTGGTAAGAAACATAAGACTACATAATATATTAGAGTGCCAGAACTTTGTCCATCAGAACCATTTGTTTGTTCATGTGTGATCGCTAGATAAAGATACCCGATTCTGAGAAAAAGGGCAAGATTATCTAATTCTACCTAATCATGGGATATTTAAAACAGCAGGGAAAGTCAAAAACAAATGATACTGGTGAGATTTAAAGAGCAAATATGCACCCCTGCTCCACATGAAAAAATTAAAGCACACTTACAAAAAAAAACATGCAAGAGAGAGAGAAAAAAAAGGGCATTGACAAATCAACAACTCCAAAATCACTGATCCAGAACAAAGCATTGCATACAAAGTCAGAAATTCTAATTTTTCTATTTGTTCAGGGCTGGTAACTCAAATAATTACGAATCAGCATGACAGCTAGGCAACTACTATTTTCAATGGAAGAAGACTAAACATTTTCACAGTGTAGTTACATTACATGGCTGAAAAATGAAGGGCCTAATGAGTTCCGCACTAACCTACAGCTGATCTAGGAAAGCCAACTATCACTGTAAAAAAACAAAAAGTATATTCATCACGGTAAGGCTGATGTGACATGAGCGAAAATGAGCCAAAACTTTGCCTGTAAAGCCCTCTGTTTACCTCTATAGAAAAAACTCCTTGCTGATTTCAAACACTGCAGCATTTTGATGGATAGCAACAAAGGAATAAAAGAGCAAAATATCACTGGCCCACTAGCGAGTAACCAATTTCATAGAGACTAGCCGGAGGTCTCTTAGCAATCTTGATGCAGGCTATTTGTTATGTGCCCATGTGACACAGCCTTAAGTGTTTAATATTTACAAAAGCAATATTTTTTTTCTCCACATTTGCAGAAGATTAAATATTTCAACAGTAACATAAACTGAATCAAACTATGGTAGTGTCAAGTGAGACTGTATAGTTGCAGGGGTAGTTTTCTAGATTCAAATCACGCAGATACAGAAAGATAACTGACAGGGTTGAGGTATCTTTAAAAAAAACGACACAATGCCATTACAAAAACAAGTATAAAGTTCAACTGGTCGAAGAACACACAAAGTGTGCCATACGTTGTTTTGAAATATGCAAATTTGTAATATTCAAGAAAAAAAATTGTTTTACTGTGTAACAGTAAAATACCATGCAGGAAAATACCCAGTGAGTACCAAACTAGTAAATCTATGTTACATGAACAATCAATGTTACATTTATATACAAAACAAAATTTTTTGGCACTAAACCCTACTATCTAACAATTTAGAATGGTTTCTATCATTTAGTTTTAGCTTGGTGGTTCCACTGTACACCCATTGGCAAACATGTGGAAGACATTTCTAAATTTGGGATTATATAGGTTGTTGTAGTCATTTATTTAATTATTTGGAATACTAGATTGTGTTAATGGAATAGGGATACTTTCTATAGTAGCACCCCCTCACTTGCAAATTGTCCCTTCCAGGTGCCATTCCCTTTCCACACTAGAATGTCAATTTTAAAAACCATATACGTGCAAGAAGTTCACAGAAAGCTTGTGCAGTTCTGGGTCTCTCATGTGTTGCTTCATGTTAAAGTGTCCCTGTCAAGGAGTCAACAAAGTTTCAATTGCAGTAACAGCTTTAAACTACCTGTCCATCACCTCATTTGCTGGTACTTCCAAACATTAGTTTAGATCCACAACCTACTAAAGCATATTAACCTGATGTCTACACATAAATGTGAACACAGTTTTTATATAGCACTGACATATTACATAGCACTGTACAAAGTTCATAGTCATGTCACTAGCTGCTGCTCAAGGGGCTCACAATCTAATGTCTCTACAATAGTCATATGTCTTTAATACAGTCTAAGGCTAATTTTGGGTAGAATCCAATTAACCTAACTGCATGTTTTTGGAATTTATAATTAATAACTATAATTAAAAATAATTATA
This sequence comes from Pyxicephalus adspersus, assembly GCF_032062135.1. NCBI lineage: Eukaryota > Metazoa > Chordata > Amphibia > Anura > Pyxicephalidae > Pyxicephalus > Pyxicephalus adspersus. The sequence continues at coordinate 20,003,142 of NC_092859.1, forward strand.
TCAGGTATATTTATGATTTTAGGTTTCTTTTAAGGATATTTAACGGATATACATCCACAAACTGAGCCCACCCCTTACCTGTGATGGAACTGGGGTCTGCACACAACACAGCTTCTTTACAGCACCATAGAGGTCATCTCTCGTTCCAGATATAACCACCAAAATTAGCTGCACCCTTGCCTGGAAAGACAAATACAGAGCATGATATAAATTATATACAAAATTACATAAAAAATTATGGTGAAATATCAGGTGAAAAAAAAAAGAAATAAAAAAAAAAGGAAAGCCATTGGGTATGATAATAAAAGAATTGGGTATAAAATAAACAATAAATGAGCTTGCCTTTATGTTCCTATTTGTAATACAAATGTCAGGTTGGCCTTTTATGTCTGCTACCAGCTACAAAATTTTAGCCAGCCAACAACATGCCCCTAATAATTGAACAGTTGCATCAATGCTGCATTTGAAGCAAATAATTACATAATTCCCTTAAACTGATATAAAAGAATAATAGATAGCAGGGGTAATTCGTTTTCTCTCTCTAAACCACCTGGCATCCAGAATACACATTGTTACATTATCTTGATTTTGCCACAAAATATTTATTGCACCTCCCTCCTCTAAGATCTACCAATGAACAATTGGGCTACCCAATATTATTATCCACCTGCCTCTTTCATCTGTCACTGCAATGGCTGCCAATTAGGTAGAGGGGTAACAATGCAAAATCACTACACTTCATTCACTAGTATTCAGAAGATTGGCCACACAGATTCACTACCCTGATAACGAACATGAGAATATAACTGATGCCAGTAAAATTTTAATGGTTTTGACTTTGACAAGCACCTCACCATTTGTTTCCATTTGTTATTCTCCTGGATGCTTTTTTTACCACTATCACCCTTTCCACTTCTCCTTCTCTGAAACTTTCTTTCATGATATCTTATAGGATTCTTCTTTATAATGACTACCTGCCATTCCTAATTGATCGCTCCTTAATCCTCCGTGGCAGATAGATGAACATCAGGGACCCGTGTACACATGTCAGATTTTGCACAAGATGAGCACAACCGTTCGCCTCGGAGGACAAATATCCAAAGTGTGTACATAGCCCGAGAGTAAAAGTCTAAAGATCCAGGATTACCAGAAAAAAGAACAAAAAATCTAGGCTTTGGAAATGTGGGCATTGGAAAACGATAACCAGTTACCAAGGCCACTTGATCTCCAGGCAAATGTTATCCACTCCTATACTTATAACCACTGACATAAAAAGATGCTATTGTAACCTAAAATTGTGCTTCTCTAGTCTCCAGGGTACTACTTCTGTTGTCACTGCCATATCACTGCCTGCATGGCGAAGACGTTTCCTTTTGGCTGTCCAGTTTTAGGGGTCATTTTAGGACAGCACAGCGGTGATAGAGGACTAGAAGAATAACTTTCACAAAGTAAGAAAAGTTATATTAATGTAAAGACTAATGCTGTATATATTGATTTAATTGGTTTGAATGTAAATATGCATCTTACAGCACCCAAAGGCAAAGTACACAGTAATACCAATCTAAATGGCTCTTACATTTCTCCTCCTTAGATAAGTACATAATCTGGCCTAATATAATCTCTTCAGTTACTGATCCAGCATCGTTCCATTTCCTCTGTCTGACAAAGCAAACACTGTTACATTACATAAGTCAGTATAGGCAAGACTCTCGCTATTGTTTTGTTGTGTTTTGTATGATTTGCTTTGCATTTGTCTAAAGATATATTTTACCAGTTGAACTATGCGTCATTGTTTTGGCAAAATGTCTTCAGTACAACTTATTTTAGCAAGCAGATTCTTATTCTGTGCTTTTCATGTTGGAAATAAAAATTGTTATTGCAAACTATGATCAGTATAGCCACCTCGATGAAAAGGATATGAAGCTAAAATATCATGCTGTTGAATGCTGTGGAACAGTTAGGGATCGCAAATTTAAATTTAAGCTCTTGATGCTGCAGCGTGCCCTCAGAGAAGTAACTGAAATGCTTATACTGTCAATTAAGTAAGCCTTTATTACTATGATTTCAGACCCAGACACATTGTTATTGTTTTTAAAAAACCTGTTGCATGCCAAAGCAATCTTTTAGCACAAAGATTCTTTTATTGTTAACAGATAATGAGCTAACAGGCATGAGAGAGAGAGCTATACTGAAATTAATCACTATCATCAATTCTACCTTATACTTTGGATATCATCACAGCTACAAAGGCCATTATGCTATAGATAGTGAGGCATATAGGGTATAAATGAGACCAATTAGTCAGGGTAAGCCGCACATTCCTAAGAACAAGTGGATTAGATCAGCGTATAGACTGCATTGTATGTTTCCTGTAGTCACAAGGCCATATGCACTGACCCATAACAAATTTTCAAGGTAAATGTTCAATCACCCACTGCTTTCATGAGTCTAACATAATCCAAATTTATGTTCAGCTGACAAACCTAGCGATTTGTTTGTGAAAAGGGTTATTATAATAAGTGGAATTATCAGGATAGAGAGGATGGTAATCACAGATAAACACAAATATTTTACACATTATGTTGCTGCAATAAATAAGATTTATATAACAGTATTCCTTTTTATATCTGGTTTTTAAAGCAGACCTATACTGAGTTCATTATGTCCATGTATACTGACAAACCTAGTCCACTAAATTAAACGTTACAGAAATGCTTTCTCCCTGTCCAAAAAAAAGGTCCATGGGCTGCTTTACAGACCAAATACCAAATCAGTCAGGGATTGAATATTGGGCAGATCCAACCACTCATGAACATCAGCAGATCCGCATTTAAATTTTAAGTTTAGTTACAGCTAACCAATGATCAAGAAAGTGGTTACATGTCTGGTACCAGAAAAAGCTCAGGACAGGAGGTTCTATTAGTATTAGTAATTAACAAAATGCACAGAAGCAGTGACAGAGCCTATATAACACACCATAATAATGAAATACCATTTTAAATTTAAACAAAATAATGCAGCTAGAGATGGAAAACCAATACAAGCACATACGTCAAATCCCTCCACAGTTCTTTTACCACTTACCTTTCTGGTGTGATAGAAAAATACTTCCCTAGCAGCTCTCTTCGCTCCTCCAATGACCTACTAATGACTTCCTCACTCATAACCTCATCACACGCACGGCTCCAAACTTTTCTGTAGCTGCCCCGGCTCTCTGGAATGGTCTTCCTCGTCCTATTCGGCTTGCTCCTACTATCTGCTCATTTAACAGAGCACTCAAAACCTATCTTTTCAAACTTGCCTACCCGTCTTCTTCTGTATTTTGAAACCATCACTACTTCCCACACTACATATCCCCCATCCTATTGTGTGTTAATTCCCCCACTTCCTGGATTTTAAGCTCTTCTGGGCAGGGTCCTCTCCTCCTGTATCACTGTCTGTATTAGTCTGTCATTTGAAGCCACTATTTAATGTACAGCGCTAAATAAATCCTGTTCAATAATAACAATAATATTGGTTATCATACTATATAATTCTACTGTACAAGCTGCTGTCATATTCAATTGATTAGTATAGCAATCTAAATAAACTGAATAATGAAATGTCCACTCTTGTTTATCCACAATAAGAAGAAAGAATCCTGAAAGGATTTCATACATTTAATTCCAAACTACATGCCAAACCCGCTGACTTTTCACTCACCTTGGAGGACCATATAAATCAAATATATGTACACGTATACAACTTCTTTTCTCTGCCTACCACTTACACATAAAGAGCTGGCTGGTGGTAAGAGCTAAATATAACTATAGAGAAAAGAGGAATTCATCCCTGTATTGCTTGATTATTAACTAACCTTCATATGAAGGTATTATTTTGGATGGTGCTGAAGCCAGGTTGCACAAATAAACTGTATAAACATTTGGGGTGAAAGCCCTTAGATTTTCATCAAGAAAAGAACAGGAAGAGCAACAGAAGACAGACCTTGCTTTGAACAACACAGACTTGGAGATGCACCTCAGGTCCCACAGGACCTAGAAAGCCATGCTGTCATAGCCAGAGAAACAGAATGTAAATCAGAGTCTAGGACAACAGACCCAAGTGTTTTGGCATAATTGAATCTGGGAGATATCTTACCAGGTCAGCGTCCCACATCCACCTAAGCCAATCTGGAGAATACCAATTCCCAGAGTGCCTTTCATCTTAACTCACTGAGGTAGAGAAAAAATTCAGGAATAGAAAGGCATAAATTTAGGAAGTATTGATCCTACATTGCCACTTGACCATTCTCCGCTTCTGCCATTGTATCTCCGGAACTGAATACAAACTTAGTTTGTTGATGAGACTGGAAAACATGATATCTAGATCCACCATCATCCACCTACAACACAGGTACTGGAACATTCCATTCACAATGGTAAGTACAGACTCCAAATGATAGAAGCAAGCCGAGGAATCTCATCCCTGAACTAACGAAGAAATGAAACACATCTAATCACAAACACCCGTTAAAGAGGAAGTAAATTGAAAAATGCCCAAAACAAAAGAAAAATACACTTACCTTCAATCCCGCATCACACTTAATCAGTCTGGAGGTGTCTTCTATTGGGTTCCACGTTGTCCCAGTATCTGTCTCCCAGCCGGCATGCTGGGCGCCACCATCGTCTCCTCCTCTTTCGAGTTCTTTTTCCTAGGTCACTGCGCATACGCAAGATCAGCAATTTTTTTTCATGCTCGAGCATGAGCAGAAGAAGGAGTACCCAAGAGCCTCCCGGGATGCTTGACGTAGGTATCCCGGGAGGCTTTGCGCTCCCATTCGCCTAGGCGATGGAGAATTTAGGGGGCGGTGCTGCACCCCTTTTTTTGCACTTAAAAAAACCCCAAAACAAACAGAATTTTTACCTTACATAAAAGGGTTGTCTACCCTTTTATGTAAAGTGAAATTTCTGAGTTTAGGGTATGCTTTAAGTTAAAGGTCCCAAACATTAGGGGGAACACTGAAATAAGGGGAATATGTATAAAAGTGTTGTAATTTTTTCATGGTGAAACTAAAATCTCTGCAAGTCTGAATTTGTCTGTCTTAAACATTATGGAGAGCACTATACATACATTGAATAAAAAACCTTATACTTTCCCTTTAATGGATCCATAACAATTCATTTAAGGATTAATCTACCAAGTGGAAAAGTGTCACTGCTTTATCAGAGTTTAGATAAGCAATATCTAAAGTTCAACTCAGGCTCACATTATCAGTCTAGCTGTGCTGTAAAAAAGAGGGAATTAATCAAACTCTTTACAGTAAGTTTCACTGCTTTAAAATGATACTAAAGGCAGACATTTAAAATGTTCCAGGCTTTAATTCCTTCCACATATGTGCCTGGGCAGCCTAAGAAACTCTGTATTTTACTATATGGCAGTTGTTATAAAACTGTGTAAATTCTCCTCACATATATGAACGGACAAAATTAGATATACCTTTGAAAAGTTCTTGCAGGTAAAGATGATCTACTTGCACAACTTTCACATAAGACATGGCAATATCACTCTCATAATCAAATATAATAAAAATGCAGTGTCATTGAACTTCATGGAGTTTGAACTGGATGTTTCAGATGAGGTGCCAACGATTAAAGCCTCCTCATTTAAAGAGGAACTAAACTCAAAAGTCCCCCAAAACAAAAAAATACACTTACCTTCAATCTCGCAGGGTTGTCGATTGTTCTGGAGGTCCCTTCTATCAGGTTCTGCGTCGTCTGTCTTCGGGCTGGTGCTCCGGGCCCCGCCATCCTCCCCTCCTTTTCTGGGTTCTTGTTCCTACGTCACCTGACCCAAGCACGAGATCGGGTGACATAGATGGGGAAAAAACTTGCCAATCCCACTGCGCATGTGTGAGATCAGCAATTTTTTTCTGAGATGCTCGGGCGTGTGCAGAAGGAGGACCCAAGAGCCTCCCAGGATGCGCAACGTAGGCATCCCAGGAGGCTTTGCGCTTCCATTCATTCTTGATTGCCTAGGCGTGTGCTGCTGCAGTGCTGCACCCTTCTTTTTAAAAAAAAAAAAAAAAAAAAAAATTCAAACACAATTTTTACCTTACATGTAAATTGAAAATTCTATGTTTAGGTACGGTTTAAATTTCAGATAACTGGGGTCTAATGTTCCTGTGTTAACATGTGTGGTGGTCAAAATAATCTGTGGCGTAGGTTTCAAACATCTTCTAATTCATCCAGGACTGACCAGCATGGCACACATAGCTATTAGATGCTAAGTCTTCAAGTACCCGTAAATTTCTGCAGGTAACTCTTGCAACAGTTGATGGCAAATTGCAAGCATCTACAATCAGAAATGGGTTGCTCCAATTTACTTTGCATAGAAGGTGTTCCAGGAAAATTTTCTGTCGAAAAAGAACAGCAGCAAGATTACAGTGTCATTGGGCATTTGATAAACACCAGGCCTTCTGAAACAATGAGATGAGACCCGATGCATTGAAGATAGATTTGCTTGACCACAGCAACAGTAGAAATATTTGGCACAAACTGAAGACAGCACTTTAGGAAAAACGTCATAACAAATAGGAAGCATGGTGGTGAAAATAATATGGTTTGAGGTTACTTTGCTGCTTTAGGGCCCAGGCAACATACAGTCATCGAGCGAGCAAAGAAAATCTGTATCATTTCAAATTCTGCTAGATTAGAATGCGCCATCTACCCTAAAGCTGAAGTTAAAGCCAAGATACTTTTTAAGGAAGTTAAAATTCTAATTCGAATTCCATAAAAATGTCCATTTGTGCCTCTCATGTCACTTTAACTAACACCAATGTTTTTTTAGCTATCTATCTGTAAGGGTGACCACTATGCAAATATAGGTAATATAAAGCTGTGGATATAGTAAAAAGTGGGGGTCAGGTTCCCTGAAGACCTAAACATTTTTTCAAAGGTTCTCTTATGTTAAAAAGGTTGAGGAAGGTTGAGTTAAATTGTAAGATTAGTCAATGCCAACCACTGCTTGTAAACTATACTAAATGCCTACAAGAATTTATTTCTACTAAAGTGGACAATGTGTACTTGCTTTTCCCACAATACACCGCTGCATCTTTGGATTTGGATCCACGGGAAGTACTTACTTTTTCATATGATTGTATTCCTAAAAATTAGATAACAATCATCTGATCCTGACAACTCTTTCAGTATCAGCGTATTATTAGATTAACAAAGACAATCACCCAGAAACCAACATGATAATAATACCTTTTTTTTTTTTTATATCTAAAGGAATGGGTCAAAGTAAGAGTTGTTCTCTGTGAATATCCAAACCATGGAAGTTGTTTTTTTAACACCAGCTGTGAGCTAGTAGCACTTAAGATACACTTAAGCAAGTAAGACTAAAGATCAACTTTCAAGTTTGTATGATCAGACAGGTTATTTTTGCAGAAAGGGACAGATGATGTCTCTTCTGCAATAATGCTTCATACCTGCCTGATCGCAGTGGGTTTCTGGCAAAAAGCTGAGCATGCACAGCAGCAGCTTTGATTGCCAGTGAACTCTTACATTGCCTTGCGTGTGCCAGGATGAACTCATCAACCCAGGACAGTCAATTGAGATGGCCGAAGATGATCCAGAAGTGGGTCCAGAAGTTTAAGAAGAGACGCAAGATGGTGGTTCCTGTCGCTGACAAGCAGACAAGTGATTAGTTTGGGTTTAGTTCCACTTTAAAAACCTCTCCAGCCTGCAGATGGCACTCTGCTTGGTATCTGTGTTTATAATAGATTACATCGAGCTTTTAATTTCATTGTTGCAAGGTTAGATGGGTGAGTCTCCTTGTTAGGCTGCGTACACACATGCAATTAATATATCTGGAAACGACGACTAACGACCTTTCTTCCGCTAACAAAAAAAGTGGCGATGAACGGCAGATCTGTTTGGACAACAATTGTTCACAATCTATTGTTTGTACGGTCGTTCAGTGATCGTAGATTGTTCTGCAGTACACTTTCTCCTTAACATGTCACTTCCTGCATCGTTCAAACGATCGTATCTAGCATGGGTACATTATTGGTGGATTATATGTGAACAATTGTATCGTTAACAGCACAAGTGTACAGAATTGTGCACAATATGATCGTTCAAAAAAATTGTGCATAATCGTTGATCTGTCGTTAGTCGTTCGTTTTCTAACGTCAATTATTGCACTTGTGTACCTAGCTTCTGACCAACAGCATATTTTGAGTACATTTGAGTACAAACAATTGAAATAAAGTAAGACACACAAAAAAAAGACACAAAAATAAAAGGGAAAGACAAACAAAAAAGGATAAAGTTATCTACAGAAATAAAGTGACAGTTCCCCGATCTGGTTCCCTGATGTTTTTGGAGCAAATGCCCAATCACTGGCTGTTTTTGGTGAAAATGATGGATTAGGCAATATAGAAAATCAACTTAAAGTTTTTGTTTTTCCCGTTCTAACTTTGTTGATCTTCCATTCCTATGGAAGCATGGCAGAAACACAAACTGAGAGTTAGGTGGTGTGTACCTGCAAGTTCACAGTTTTGTCTATGGTTGTCCTAACAAGATGCATATTATTTTCCTATACACAAATTTAAACAAGCTACAATCAAAATAAAAAAGCTAAAAAAATCAATGAATATCCAGTCTGTTTTCTTACAAGTAGATCTAAACTCTGTACTGAGTATGCAGATTAATTCTGAACCCGGGTAGGAGTTCAGTCACATCATGTACTGTACTTTTTTGCAAATGGTGTCACAACTACTGCCCAGACCAGTTATGGCAAACCTTTTAGAGATCGAGTGCCCAAACTGCAACCCAAACCCACTAAACAGAGCTTTCAATAATACAAACAACATTTTAGTGAAATGTAAAAGTTTGCATTTGGCATGCTTTTGAACAATTAATGTGATTTTTCCTGTTGTATGCATGTTGATAATTTGTCTAACCTTGTCTCATACTTTGTAAGTTTAAGAGCAACACATGCAGCACTCAGGTCTCCAGTCTGTTCCTGGTGTAGATTTGATATAATTCAAAGCTGAAAACAGCTGCTCACAAGCATAAAATGATCCAAACAATATAAGGAAAGCAAACCTAAGTGCTTTCATTGACTTAAAATTATTTGGCAGAGAATTCCACACTTTAGGGATTTCATTTTCAGAACTATCTGTGCTGTCATTTGTCATCCCTTCTATCTTCTATCATATTTTACACAGGATTGTCTTTATCTTACGGAGCTTTAAAAATCTGTTACTAAAATTTCCCTTTGCAGCTGCTACAAAGCTAAAAATTGTATATTCCCTGATGGCTTGTAGGCTTTTCTGCAAATGTAGAATTTTCTAAATGCATTTTTAGATTTGGAAAATATTTTAGCAGCCCACTGTCATGGTCTCTTTCAAAAACCTGCAGTTTTCCCTCAAATGTTTTGATATCATAAAACATTCTTTCTGCTTTTTTCCTTACACCTTGTAGTTGTTTGTTAAGTACCTTGAAGTGTAGTGTAAAATCTGTAGAAAACATGAGGTTGGTAAGCCAGACCATATCAGTGAGCTGTAAATATTCCGGCCCTTTTTCATTCATAAAAATCTCTCCAGGACTGGTCCTCTACTCAGCCACCAGACATTATTGTACATAAGTAAACAATTATACTGTGTCTAAACCTCCTCCTGCTTGAAACTGTCCAACATTCAGAGCATGGGCCATGATGTAATTCGCCATTTCTGTGACATCTTTGAGGACATCATCACATTTTTGCTGCTTTCCCTGGCACAAAGAGCTTCTTGATGTATAATACAATCGAACTGAATGACTTGATGTTTTGTTTCTTTAACAAAGAACTGTATGAATGAAACCAGATGTTTCCCCCAACCATAGAAGGTGTCCCATCACTAGTAGTTGAAACCACTTTTTCTGGTCCTATGTCTTGTGACAAAAAAGCCCCCATCACAGCATTGTAGATATCTATCCCTTGTGTTCTTTCAGGCAAAGACACCAGTTTCACCAGCTCTTCTCTCATGATGTCACCAACAGCATAACGCAAAATGACTGCTAGCCTTACATGATTATTTATACCTGTGCTTTTATTGAAGAACATGGAGTAACAGGCGGTCTATTGTAAGCAATGGTAATTTGCTGACTAACATCACTTCCCATGCACTGGACTCCATTTTAACAGTATTTCTGCTAAGTGGCATCTCAGAGATGCGTTAAATAATTTTATCCTTTGTTTGGGAAATCATGAAAAAGGGAATTACTCCCAAACAACATGGCCGTTTTGATAATATCCCCATCAGAGATGTTTTGATATGCACAGTGAAATTTGTTCTAGAAAGATAGTTGCAAAAACAAGGATACTGGGAATGATATTTCCTCAATTTCCCTCCAAGAAACTCTTTTCTTTTAGTTTCACCAAATTTGACAACACTTTTGTGGTTGGTGTCAAAGTGCCATCTGACACTTGATGTGCAACACACAACACTTTCGTTACACAGAATACATAAAGCCTTCTCATTGCCTTCGATCACTCAAAATTTCTCTGTCCAGGCCTCTTGGAATGATCTTCCACTATCTGTTTTTGCTGTACTAATGTTTGGGTGTTCACATCTATAGTAAAGAGGTAGCACAAACCCATCAGGGCTAGTAACCCAAGATGGACTTTTCCTCCAAAAATTTGTCCAATCCCCTCTTAAAAGCATCTAGGCTAGATGCTATCACCACAGTGCAGAATTACTGCCTTCATTTATTTCAGTAACTAAAACATTTATACTTAGGCTACGTACACACGTGCACAATAATTATCGTTGGAAAACGAGCGATTAATGACTGATCAACGATTATTGATGATTATTGTTCAAATATAATCCACCAATAATGTACACACACTAGATACGATAGTTTGAACGAAATATGATCGTTTTCAGAAATATCCACATTCACTGAACGACTGTACACACAACTGATAGCGAACTATCGTTGCCCAATGTGAACCGCCGGGACGGTCGTTCGTTTCCAGCGAGATTCCTCGTTCATTGGTGTCGATGGCCAGTTGTTCACTATTTTTGTTAACGATTATCGAACGATCGGTCATTAATCGTTCGTTTCCAACGATAATTATTGCACGAGTTTACGTAGCCTGGGACAGAAAATAATGAACATGTTCCTAGTAGGGTGCAGACAGCAAAAATAATAATAAATATTATTTATATCTCAAATTACAGGAATGAATGGAATTTTACTAAAGGGATGCCAATTGTATAGCAATGCAGCACATTGCACACTGGGCTGCACAAAGCACTGTGGACAGCAACACAGTTACAAGGTTCCCATTAAATTCAGCAGGCACTTACTTTCTACCACAAAGCTTTGTGTTCACCTGGTCCTGACTGGGTATAGCAGACTAGTACTCCCATCCATGGGCTGTGTAGGCTGACAGAGGGCCAGCCAATACAAGGTCAGCCAGGAAGGGAGTTAGTGCCCACAGAGAGGCCTTTGAGTGCCCCTCTGACACATGTGCCATAGGTTCGACGCCACTGTCCTAGATAAAGTAATCTGGGACAAGAAATTCACACACCAAGAAAAAATTGCTAAGGAGAATTCACTGTGTGCAAAAAAAAAAAAAAGTAAATAAATAAATATATATATATATATATATATATATAGTTTGCAAACAAGTCTGAGTTAGAGAGCATGTGCTGATCGAATAAACATAATTTTCAGGGCTGTTGGTAAAGGAGCAATTAGTTGTGCCTCAAGTAAATGTCCTGGTGTAGATTAGCCTATTGGAATGCATGGAAATTTCAAACATGGGCTTTTAAAGCCTCAGGTTAAACGCTGGGGAAAATGTCCGTGTAGACTAAGCCCAAGCCAGAAATAAATCCCTTTTTTGCCCCTCTCCGATTTAGGATCACTTTTTAAGTGTAAAGTGTTTTATTTTATAATTTGCTGGCTAGGTCACACCATATGACATTCTCCTCTGTCCACTGAAACATTTTGGTTAGCAATAAAGATGCTCTCACTTCATAATGGAATGAAAGATAGTAAACCTTACCTCAGAATGGGAAAAGCCAAGTCCCACTTACAAAGTAAAAAAAAGGATTAGCAGCCATCTTGTGATGTATAATCAAACAGGACTTTTAACAATTTCAGTTGCCAGAGAATGTAAGTCAGTGAAAGCCAGGACCCATAACAGAGTGACATTTTGTAGGAAAGAAATAAATAAAAATTAGGGCCTATGCCCACAGCCTGCTTGTGACATCAATTTAGGATATCATTCAGATTTCCCTGTATTTGACCAGCAGTCAACTTCCTTCTGACCTGCACCAGACGAAAGTTAACCAAAACATTGTCTATTAGAGCTACTATAAAAAGACAAAAAAAGGTTCATGTTTTACCTCCCCTTCCATCAGTGACCTGATACTTCGTGCGTAAGTCTCTACGCGATCATCTTTCAGTTCGATGGTGTTGGGTTGGTTTACACGCATCCCAATAGGACCAGCAATCTTGTCAAAAGTACTGGTGAGTTCCCGAACTTGTGATATGGCATGTTTAGGATATATCACAACCCAGTACTGCAAATTAACCTGATGGGAAGAAATAGAAAAAATAAAGTATTTTCCATAATTTTTCAAATTTTCCTAAAACTTTAGATTACAATTACACTTGTGAAAGTCAACTAAAATGTCCATACATTCATTAGTTTAAGGTGAATAAAATAAACCTGTAATGCTACATAAATGCTCCTGGGCATTAAAGACAGAGTCCCTTCTGCAAGGATGCTCTTACTTCATTGTTTTCTAAGATTAGTTACAAGATTTTGTTTCCTCTGGTCACTCTCCTATTTTTTATATCCTTGAAGATTCACAAAACTCTGCCTCATCATAATTCTAAAATGCGGAGGTTTACATTACATTTTGCAACCAGCACAGATTTTAGAAACCTTTTCATCCATCATATATACTATACAGATCAATATTTAGGCAGAGATATACTCTATTATCTTCCTTCTTCAACTTTCCCCACATTCAACCACAACATCTAAAATCCTTTATACTTACCATGTAAGAGGACATTATTTCCACTATTAATTTGTTGGCAAATACTAAAGTCCCTGGCAACCAAATTTCAAAATCTAGCCTTAGTAATTGGGTAATTGGTATCTACAGTACTGATTTGTATAAGATGTAGGACAGTAATTCTTAAGGACCTAGGTTCTTAAAGACCTATTCCTTTACTTAACGCAGTGTTATTCCCAGAAAGTTTCAGGTAGGTTGGGGGAAGCCGTAGTCAGGTGGTCAAAATGTGGGCAGGGTATTTGGTGACAAATTTAGTGGTCCCAGTTGTTGGTGCTATAAGTATCTAGGAATCCCTATAATTCTGTCAGCTTTCTACTGCCCCCTATACTTTGTTCCAACTTTCTAATGTCTGTCCCCATAGCATGTCCTGTTTTTCCATCGTCTTTGTTTTATGCCCCAACTCTTCATCAGTATCCCTGTGACCTAACTTTTTAGTAACCTCCAAAAAACAGCTGGATCATTACTGAAAAGTGCACTGAGTGGTGCACCTATCTAAAAGGGACTGGAGAGAACAGTATAATGTCTGTGTGAAAATTCTCTTCAAAATCCTAATCCACGCTCTACCTTACCCTAATCATTAACCACAAACATGGTTCATCAAGGGGTGGTCTGTCAAATGTTATAAAAAGTCCTCATGGCTTTAAAATATGCCAAAATACACTCTACAGAAAACAGGGAAATAATTACATATATTAAGAAAAACCTTTGATATCGATCATTTCCACTGGTTGTTTAAAACAGGTATACAGACAAAGTATATCCAGGGCAAAACTCTTTATTTTAGTCAAAACATGTACAAATTCCCTATTGTGAGCCTTTCTCAGGCCATTTACTCCCTCTAATCAACCTGCAAAAAGGCTGTCCTATGTCCCTACTTTTGCTAATGTCATCTTCATATATAACTCTCCTAATCCAGCCACAACATCCTTAATATACAAGATAGATTTTGTGGCCTACACTTCCAACATCACTAAAAGCAAAATGTTGCCACTAACACAATCTCATGCAGAGTCCTGGCTTCAGAACGCTCATTTCACTATTCCTAAGGGCCATTGCATACCTGATAATTAGGAAACAGAAAACCCTGTTATCAGTATATGCTCTCAATTTTCTGATGTCCAAAGCGCTTTGCTAATAGCACAGAATTGTCACTATTACATGCTATTCTATTTTCCAGTTAGGCAGCCCATCAAAGCGATAGGAAGGTAAAGGTGATGCTTGCCGGACCACAGCAGATACCATAAGTCGTATAGAGAGAAACAACATGGAGGGCGCAAGAAACTAAACCAAGCACATGGCATCACCACAGCAATAGTACCAGAAACCAGGAATAACAATGCCAGTGGCTTTGATCCTGAGAATTGCTCTGCTAGTAACTTAATTAGAAGTGAGTCTGTAAAGGACCCCATGCAGGACCTAATATTCAAAGGTTGTCCCACAATGTCCATACCAGTGGGGTCCAGGATATGAAGTGGTCCAAAGCCAAGCCAAGGATGACAGTATTGATTGTTGTAAAAACCCTTCTAAATAAAGTGAGAGAACAAAACTTTTTGTAAGTGCAACACTGCCCTTTTAAGTCTTGATCGCCATGTAATGGGAGTGCAGAGCCTCCCGGGATACCTACGTCCCCCAGGAGGCTCTGGCTGCTCCTTCTGTGCATGCCAAGAAGGGGCATCTTTTCCACCAAGGGTAAAGAGATGCCAATCTGACACATCCGCAGTGAGATCCCCTTTCTTTTTTACTCCCTTCACAGACGCTACTGGACAGCTGCGAGATTGGGTGATGTAGTAAGACTGGAAGAGAAGGCAAAAGATGGCGCGCTCAGCGCCAGGACTAAGAGGAATCCCAGGACGACGACTGCAGGAAGGACCAGCACCATCAAGGAATCTGCAGGATTAAAGATAAGTGTGATTTTTTTTTTTTTTTTAGTTTATTTCACTTTAAGGAAGACCTAATAAAGGTTAGGCAGAACTAAAGTGAGTTTTTTATTTTAGGCTTGCTACAATAAAAATTATGTATACCTTAAAGGTCCTAATGATGAACTTCTAATACACTAAAAGTATAATAAATGTAGGTCTGTCCTCAATGTCAATGATAATACAATTTTATCTGGCCGAAAAAGACAAAGGCCACCGTATATCAGTAACTACATGATGGGACAAAAGCACCCCCACAAATATTGCCTGCAATCCCTGTCAATGTTTCCAGTAAGACTATTTTACAAACAAGGGAATGAATAAACTATAAAGCAATTCATAAATTACCCAGATGTGAATACACAGGATCAAAGGTAGCTGGAGATAACAAGGAACAGGAACAAAATGCCTATATTTAATAAGTCAGGTAATAAGTGCTAACACAACATTTTCCACAGGCAGATTACAAATTAAGTTTTTCAGTTAAACACCTAATTGATAAGCTGTGATTGCTTTCAAAGAAGCAGCAGGATTTCAATCTATGTTGGCCTTATAAATATATATTTAGGAAATGTACAAGGATTAAATCAAAAGATTACTTTTACAACATTTTATGAAAAACCATTGCATGAATAAAATCGTGCAATACAATGTCTTAGATGTCTGCAAGCACAGCTTCACTGCATAACAGAAATTAATCCCTACCAGGACCTAATCCAAATACAGCAGCCATGCTTGCAAAAACAGAAGTAAATGAATGTTGGTGAAAAGTATACACTCTATGGGCCTGAATTAATAAAGCTCTCCAAGACTGGAGACCATCATAGAAGAACTCAGGTTTATATATAACCACTGTGCCAACACACAACCCCAATGTAAACATATTATTGAAGACATTAGAACTTTTAACATCACCATCACATTCAATGCATTCAGAAAAAGACACCAATGTCCCTTCTGCAATAAAACATACTCACCTGATTGCATCCAGAAGCTCTCAAAATTGCTTAGTTGCAATTGGTAGCCAGCATACTCGGCATATCCTGGCTTCCTCTGCAGCTTCCGGGCTTGCGCGATACGTATTTCATCCCAGACCAGCAAAATAGCAGAAGATCAAAACAAGGAAGAAGATGGCCGCATCCATGATGGAACAGGGACAAGTGAGTATAAACAGGGTTTAGTTCAGCTTTAATGCATATCTTGCACAGATTGTTATGTCCCGACTCAATAAACTTGGGTAAGAAAATGTATGTAAGGTGTAATCTCTATTCTGTTACCTTATATAGTTCCACCATATGACAACATGCTGTGCCCTAGAATAACCATACATATTAGTGTTTGAAAATACTGCGTATGAAACTGGTTTTGTAAGTTTATTCTACTAATATTTTGTCTTCCCTTCATCAATATTCATATCAAAGGAAAAAAGTAATTTTTTAACATTTCCATATATTCTTGAATATAAACCAAAATGTGTTTTACCTTCAAAATGACATTCAAAAGAATCTTGGTTTATGCTCCACATATAAAGCATGGTTATGTAGAGTCTTTATGTAAAGTACATAAACTCTTGCTGTCAGAAAAAGACAGGAGTCTGAGTTTGTTGCACACTTTATGGCCCTGAGTTATTAAAGCTCTCCAAGGCTGGAAAGAATACACTTTCACCAGTGAAGCTGGTGATCCAGCAAACCTGGGATGCTTTGTCAATAGCCGCCACTGTCCAAATGCAGATATTGTTAGTCCTTCCCCGATTCTGTATCTCAGATGAGCCAAAGTTTGTTGTCAGTTTGTGAGTCACAATGAAATACAGTACTCTAAATAAAAAATATAAAACAAAAAAAGAATTCTGCTTCCACTTAGGAACCATCTACTCATAACAATGCTAATGTAATGGTAATGTAATATTAAAGGTGTTGATTATTTTTTGAACATTTCTTTATTACACATCAAATTTGAACAGCACTGAAGTACTTACTGCAGAAATACAGGCCTCCCGTGTCACTTCTCTAGTCCAGTTAAGGTCCTCTCCAGGGAGGAATGAGTTTCTTCTCAGGTTAATTTTCTCCAAAGGCAAAATCCTACCAGATGTCTGTAGAAAGATGACAAAACAGGTAATCCAAACACAACCACAGACTCTAAACTCAAAGCTTGGACATTCTTTAGGAAAAACTGGTAAACCCTTTAGACCTCTTTATCACTACATTCCATTGTCTATGTGCTCACCTTGCTTCATATTTATGTTGTTTTTTATCAATACCATAGTCCCATGTAAAACAGAACATTTAATGACAATATGCTGTATTTTGAAAACGTTTGTGAATACTCACGTGCAAAAATCCCAAACATGTTGAGAAGAATAACCACAGTATTGAAAATTTATTAAAATGAGTAGTGCCATACATCAATCATCAGGGAAGAAGAGTCACTGAGAAAACAGAGGTCGTATACAATGTGGAGACCACAGAATTTGTCAACCAGCAGCGTTGACCTGGGAGGGAGTTCTCCATACACATTGGACTTCCAGAACCTGTGTTACTAGCTGGGGATGCCAAAGTGGCCCCAAGGTATACAGGCTAACAAACTGAACAGGTTCTTAGGTTCTATGGGTACAGGGATTTTAAGCAATAGATTCCCTGGTGGCATTTCTATGTTCCTTATTTCTCCTGGTATTGGTCCAGACAGATGTGGTATGCTGAACTTGGTAAAATTCCTGGCACATGCTCTATTGGCACTGACAGACTTGCAGGATCTCTGGCTAGAGTAGATACCCTTATATTGGTACTACCTGCAGTACCAAGGCCATGAAGAAAAAAACGGGGTAGGACTTATCTTCCTAAAAAAATTTTCAAAAAATGATTTTACGTCGTTCCTCCAACGAGGGAGAAAAGTAATTCTATTTATTTGGAAAGCCCAAAAATTATTTTTGGAATTGTTGCTTCCTGAAGGTCATGAATCTTTTGAACCAAGCTAGTTATTCGATACTGTGTTGAGTAAGTGGCCAGATACTACTTCTGACAGAATCAACAGAATGTTCCTGATTCCTAACCAGGACCAGGGACTGGTGTTTCATGTGGCAAACTACAGAAAACTGTGCTAGTACAGAAACTTCTGAAGAAAAAAAAAAGAAAGAAAACCTTTAATAAATGTTTGAAGTGTAACAAAGTTATGTTATAGTGTTTCTATTCTCTATGCTGTAACAAAAAATGGGTGTTCTGAGAAGGCCACAGTGCTTTCTGAAGTGCACTCGCTCCTCAGGTAGAGATACTCAAAATCAGAATCATGTCAATACTGGTGTGCTGTTGCTCCTATATTGTCCAATCAGCAGCTTCAGGGTACATTCTGGCCAGTGTTCTAGGTGGAATACGCTTAAAAAGAGGTTAAGAACTTCTGGCTGTTCTGTCTGGCAGAGATACCTGATCACAAAAATAGCCATACAGCTGCAGTAATTCTTTTAGGTTTATTTCAACTGTAAATGTAGCCGCTTTTCTGGATTCCATTTTTCTCGTTTAACTTTTATATCGCCCTACAAAACATAGATAATGGTCTTTAACCTCCTGGGCGGTTTACTTCTGTCTGGATTTATATGGCTAAAAGCCGTACACAGTTTTTCATGAAAATTTATTTTACAGTATATTATAACAGTATGAGTATAATAAAGTTTGAAACACAAAATCATGTCACGCTTTTTGCATGAAAATCTGCACAGAATTAGACTGCTAGGAAGGTTAATACAGTTATTTTGTATTCAATGCAATACAAAATATTTTGAAATTCCAGTCGTGCCCCTAGCGATGGCTATATGCACCGCTTCCCCGGGAACTCCCGGGCAACGTCAGCTCACTCGCCAGGGGACAGATCGACGAAGAAGATGCGGCCACAGGATGGCAGGACACTGGAGGACGCCAGGGGATGCCGAAGGGACCAGGTAAGCATTTATTTTTAAATTTTTTTTAGCTACCCCGAGTGTGACTCGGGCTTATCACTTTGGAAGTTAATGAACCTAAAACATGTAAATATACATTCTATGCAACATAGAAATAAAGACATATAAATGAACAAACATCTACCATATGCAAATCGGAGTCTATTTGAAGACCCCATCTCTGTAGCTCATTATGTGCATCTTCATTGCCTTGAATTCTTTTTATCAGCTTTCCAAGTGAGATATAGTGCTGCTTGGGGCTAAGATGTACTTGCTGGCTAACATCCTGAAAAATAAGAAAAAAAAGAAACTATAAAATAAAGACTCTCACTATGATGGTGGCCTGGAATATTTGAGAAAAAAAAAACACCACAAAGCAAATTGAAATGCCTTAGCTTTTAACTTTGCTTATTCTCCTTTATACTCTACATCTGCTAATGCAGGTGAGCTGATGCATTCTTAATTGCTTTGTTCAAGGGGGTACATTAGCTTGGTTACCTCCCCATTTTCAGCCGACTTAGAAAATGAATTAATAGCAGCACCTGAGGTTATTTCCAGCATCTCTTCTCTTGTATGCAAGTTCCTATTGTTGAATTGATAGTAGATTAATGGTAATACAAACTGACTGGCAAACCCTGCTGGCGTTCCTTCTTTTGTTAAATATCATTTCGGTGACAAGTATTTTAATTTAGGTGCAATGTTTTATGCATATGGTAACCCTAATAACATAAAGGAATATAACCGATCCAAAAAAAAATATCAATAAGGGAGCCTCTAGAGAAGTAACCCAGACTCTAAGAGAGGTTGGAAGGAAGACCTGTTTTTCCCTAGGAAGGTCACTCCTGGGGCCTTGTGATAACAGGAATATTCCAGGAATGAAGTGCAGAAGAACCCACGTTGCATGAGAGTACAACATTTTACATGGAAATGTTGTATATTTATTGTTATAAGGACTACTTGGAGGGAACCCAACAGAACCATTCCTCTAGAGAAATGTCCAGGCAAGCTGCTATGCTGGGAAAGGGAAACAAGGCTGGCACCAGAACTAGCTTTCTTGGGGGAACCTTCCAAAGATGACAAAGATCTGAAACATTGATCCCAACAAACAAACCAGAAGTCACCCTTGCAGAACGTCTAAACTCAGTGATGGGCATTCCTGTTGTGGTAGAACTAGGTGCCACAGGAGGAGAACAATTACAGTTTGTTGGGGCTGTACTAGCAAAATGGTGCAAGTTAGGAGCTTTCCTTGGCTGCCTGCAAGTATCTTTTGTTTGTCTTCAATAGGAGGCAATATAACTCACAGATATCAGATTCATGTGTCCAAAAGTGGGGAAAGCAATTGAAAACACTTCAAACGCAAACAAACCCTTACACTTAAACATACCCGAGTATTTCTAGTATGAGTGATGGATGGTTAGTAGGGTTCCTAGCATGGACTATTGATAGTAATTTTTAGGTTGCCTAGCCAGGATTAGTTATTTATAGGATAGGGTGGAGATAGACAGGCTTTTTAGGCATAAAATTATTAAAAAAAAATTTTTATTAAGTAATCAGTGTTCTCCCCAGAAATTTTTTTCAGCCGGGTGGTAGGAAGCTGTAGCCGGGTGGTAAAAAAGGGGGTGTGGCAAAACACAGCAAATTTAGTGCTCCCAGTTGTTTATATTAAGGGTATCCAGTAACCTCTTATTGTTTCAGTGTTCTACCTTCCCCAATTATTTGTTACAACTTTGTAATGCCTGCCCCGTTAGTGTATCCAATTATTCTATTCTATGTATTTTGCCACAACTTACTAGTGTTCTAAGTTTTAAGAGTGCAATCCTTTGTAGTAGTGTAATAGTATAATGAATGTGGTGTAACAAGTTAGGCTTAGCTTATATTAGCAGCAAAAAACATTTACCCCTTCTGAGTGACTTCTGGCAACTGCTAGGCACCTAGGAAGGAGATATGGAGGTTTGTACACACAGAGCTGTGAGGATGCAGAATTCACACGCAGAGCTAGAGGTGGATACATTTCACAGGCAGAAATCCCAGCTCGTGCTATGAGATGGGGGCGGGGCTGCCTGTGTCTCCTTCACATGAAGGCTGAACTGTGTGTGCTCACCTCTCATCAGCAGCAGCAATCCTCTGAACGGATGGATGACACAGAGCACAGATGGTACAGAGCAGCCTCACTGAGATCCGTGCATCCGAGGAGGAGAGCTGCCGAGAGCTGGGTGGGGTATTCAAATCAGCCGGGCAGAGCAACCGGCTAAAAACCTCTGGGGAGAACTATGGTAATGATTGTGATATACAAGAAACTTTTCTCTGCGATTAGATGTACAGTTTCACATTTCAAGTATCATATCAACATGAGTTTTTATTAAAAGCTCTCAAACTCCCAACACGTTTAGCCCATAGGCTTCATTAGGGGAGGACTGAGATTGAGATCTAACTTGAAATTTGGAACTAGATCACATGATAGGATAATGAAAAAGAAGAGCAAAGCAAAGGAGAATATTCAGTTCAGGGTTCAATCATAATAAAAGTACTGAGAGCTTTACAGACTGCAGTGAATAGGAAGTTAGGACCTGACCAGGTTGGGATTAGGTTCAATGCAAACAATAGATTACCTTCATGGCCCGAAAGTCTTTTTTCATTTTTTCAGGGATACCAGTCATATAGGAAAGTTCTGGAAGGAGGAGAATTAAACCTAGTTTCTGAGAAAGACAAAAATGTGAAAACACAATACAAAACAGATGTACACAAAAGAACAAAAGAAGAAACTAAGTTGTTAATTTGGAAATTTTATGCAAACAGTAATACTGAACAATAAAAAAGGTACCTCAGATTACAGATTCCAACAATCCAAAGTCAAAATATTTCTGGTGGGTTTCTAAGGTCAAATATGTCATTAGATATTTTGTTTACTTCTATTTTATATTGCTAAATCAGTTCTAATTTATTTCAGCATTAATGAGAAATAAGGAAAGCAGTGCTTATGTCTGACAGAAGTGATCTCAACATCTTGATAAGTCAAATTTTGTCTCTATGCTCTCTTTGCTATTTACCATAATCATAAATTCTTACAGTATTCCTACTTCATAAAATGAGGACAGCTGGAGAAGTATGTGCCTAATTTTCTGACAACAATTCTAGCATGGTAGAACACACATAGACATTACAGGATAAAGCTCACCTTGCCCCGCAAATCTTTCTTTTCTTTGGGTTCGTGAACAAGAAGTGGCTGATCAACTTCTCTGACTGTTATACCGTAGTTTTTCCTAAAGAACAAATAACATAACAGTTCAGTTCAAAAATACAATAAATTGATATATAAATATAAAATATCACACACATACACAAATATATGGATGAGCTGAACAAACTGCACCATTCAAAGACATTTTTGAAAAAAACAAACTTAAAGCATAACAGAACATTTATTACCAGTAATAACTTCAGGCTTAATTAATATATGAAAGCTATTTTATCTGCTAAATAAATTCTATTTTTGTCTAACTTCTGACCTTCTCATTGAGAAATAGTGTTACTTTGATTCACATGTCTACTCCTTATCGTCATCCTGTGACTGGACAGTTAAAAGACAAGCAAAGACACTAATGAGCTCCTCATTCTGTCACTCTGTTCTCCTCCTATCAGCATCCTTGAGAGTGTTTCCTAGGTAAAATAGGCTATAAATAAATATTCAGATTCTATCCTGAGTTAGTAAGAATGTTAAGTAAGAGCTTTTGAGTTCCAAATAAGGCTAACACCCCTTTTCTGTCTGATTCAACAAGCCACAAATTACTTTGGAAGCTTCAAAACATGTTCTGGGAACACCAGAAGGATTAAAGGTGTTAAACAAAGAGGAAGTAAGGAACACAATTCTAAAAAATGAAGTACAAATAGAAGATGAGAGGGAAAGAACTTATTCCTTGCGGTTTACTGAATAGCTAGAAAAACCAACCAAAGGAAAGTACGGCAAACCGTAATCAGAGGTGTGATCCACCGATCCACTATACAATTAACTGGTAATTAGGCCGGAGTGCCTGATGCATTTGCACAGATAAGAAGCTATTTCACACATGAAATTGGTCATCAGTGCACTCACAAGTCAGATCCCCACACAACAATTTTGAGGAGTCGTATAAGCAAGAACAACATCAGAACTGGTAGTAAGATACAAGCCACTAAAGAATGCATGTAGAGAAGTAGGGGTTACAATGAGGATGGAAACAACATCCCTCTCCTTATTTGGAGAACAATGCCAGGCCATGGAGGTACCGCTCTTCCGGACTCCAAGAATCAGGCTGCAATTCTGCAAACTACAATTACAACAAATTTGAATCAAAAGCAGTCAGCAAGGGAGAGCTGGATTTTTTCAGTGCATACTGTCAGTTAACCAACCAGTCATCACTTCCACAGTATTCCACAGTATAGTAGTAATGTGACTCCACATCTTTCCAAGGTCCATGATAAGGTATCAGCTAAAGTACAAAAACTCTCCTCACCAGACAAGGGGGAACAAGACAACTGAGTGTGGATGACCATCTAGGAGACAAGCACCACATTCAATCAAGTCCTATGCACCAAAGAGGTGCCCAGTGTTTATGCCTACGGCTGGGGTATATTGTCACCATCCATCAGAACAAAGGAATGCCAGACTACAGATCCACCATGGTAAAGTGTACCTTAACTCATAATTTTCACTTTTCATAAGAGGGTAGACAGCCCTTTTGCGTAAGGTCAAAATTATGTTCTTTTGTTTTTTTTTATGCAACACCCTTTAAAAAAAAAAAAAAAATGGTGCAGCACTGCCCCCTCATTCTTAATCGCCTAGACGATCGAGAATGAATAGGAGCGCAGAGCCTCCCGGGATACCATCTCAGGCATGCGCAGAAGAAGCCTTTTTGCCCAAAGAGAAAAACTTGCTGATCTCACGCATGCGCAGTGAGATCAGCAAATTTTTTTTTCATCCTATGTCACCTGATCTCGCGCCTGGGTCGGGGGTCATAGGAAGAACAGGAAGAAGAGCCGAAGATGGCAGCGCTCAGAGCACTGGCTCCAGGGCGAATGCCGGGACGATGCTGGACCAGATGCCCCCATAGGTATCGGACTGCCCCGTGGGATTGAAGGTAAGTGATTTTTTTGCCCCGTGGGATTGAAGGTAAGTGAAGGTTTAAGATGTCTGACACTACTGAATTGACAAAAAAATATATTTTTCTCCATTATATCACAGTCATCCAAGATGCTGTATTGTGTCACCTCTTTATGAGATACTGCTTACGTGTAAAATACATGATAACGTCTATACTTGCTGCTAGGTTACATAAATAAATTATTGTTTATACAAGCAAACATGTTCAACATCCTTTGGGAACCCAAGCCAGGTAGAGATGACTAGAATTTAATATGAGAGGAGAGAGACATCTAGTGTAAATGAAGGTAGTACATCATTGCATCATATGTGCTGAAAACATATTTCTCATGTAGCATAGCTGAATGCAATCTTGTAAAAAAGTAAGTGCATCACATAGGAAAAAAAAATACTTTTTAACACATCTGTACAGAATATTTTTAGTTCTTTTGTTTCCAGAAGTGCCAACCCCCCCCCCAGGAAAAATAACAGAATAAAGTGCAGATTACATGTAGGTGTAAAGAGTGAACCTAAAAAATCTGAGCAGAACAGCAAAAGAGTTACCAAAAGGAATACAATGGAATTTTTAAACCTAATAGTTTGTTCTTGGATTTTATCAGCTAATCTGGCTACTGGTTAGTAGTATTAGTTGGCTGTGTTTAATATTCTACCAGTCCAACTTCTTTTTGGTCGCTGCCTTCTTAGTTGTGTTCTCTTTCCTAATCTTCTTTTCTTCTTCTCCTCTCACTCTTTTCTTTCTTCTCTAATAAAATTATAAAAATGGAATTTGCTCGGGACTTGGATTGATAATGGCTCTGACATATGTTGCGTAGTTATAAATGGTGCTTAAATTCAACATACGGCGATTATTATTTGCAATACATCTTGTCTAATCGATGCAAGCAACTTCTGTACTGTTTTACATCTGTTCATATCATAAATATATTTGTTTATTTGGTTCTACATTTGACCACCCCAAGTTCATCAATAAACTTTAAATATATATATATATAATTATTTTTTCAATTTTTATCATACCCGGGAGTTATTCCTAAGAATTACAGGCCTAAAATATTAAAGAGCAAGTATTAAACAAAGCAAAACAATATACCACTTTTAACATAAAAATACGGACGTAATTAGACTGCCAGGGGGGTTAAATAGAGATTTAATGAGCGCCTGTCCAACATCAACAATTTTTATGATATTCTAGTACTTTCTATATTGTACAAAACACAGGTTGCTATTACTTCCTATATTATTCTCCGCAAGTTTGCCTTTATCTTTCCTTCTACACTTTCTTTGTTTAGCCATCATGCAGAATGCTTGAGCAGGGAAAACACAGCATAAAATCCAAGTTGGTGATTAATGTGATTTGGAATACTGCAGCAAACTGATGACATTGTTCCACCAAACTGTACCACTAAGGCTTGGACACAATAAGCTGGAGCTGAATAGCTTTATGATAAACTAATCAAAGTGTAGCCATTTTGGACACAAAGGACCTGATTTAATAAAGCTCTCAAAGGCCCGAGAAGATGCACTTTCATTAGTGAACATGGGTGATCCAGAAAACCAGGAATGGATTTTTAAAAAGACATTTGCTATGTTAGCAAATGTTTTCAATCCTGGACCAGATCCATTACAGGTTTGCTGGATTACACAGGTTCACTGATGAAAATGTATCTTCTCCAGCCTTGTAGAGCCTTAATAAATCTGGTCCAAAGTATCAAGATGAAGGTGTTAAAAATTTTCCACCAACCAGTATAGCCATAATTAAACTAAAACAATTGTGCCTCTGCAAAGAATTGTGCCTCTGCACAGATGTGTAAGAGCGTCTTTTGTGCATGTCCATTGCATAAAGTGGTGCTGAACAGACTGTTTAAGGTGAGTTCTGTACCACTGTGACCTTTGATCCTGCGTCCTGTCTCTGTTGGTTCTTGTTGATGCTTCTCTGCTCCTCCCAGCTTATTTTATTAAAGTGGAACTAAACCCAAAACTGCAAAAAAAAAAAAAGTCCTCTCCTCCTGTATCACTGTCTGTATTAGTCTGTCATTTGCAACCCCTATTTAATGTACAGCGCTGCGTAATAAGTTGGCGCTATATAAATCCTGTTTATTATTATTATTATTATTATTAATAATAATAATAATAATAAAATAATCTAATGTGGGCTGGTCCAACAGCTACAAAAGGATATGTTTGCAGGTTCTCCCCGTATCTGCGTGGGTTTCCTCCGGGTACTCCAGTTTGCTCCCACATCCCAAAAACATGCAGTTAGTTTAACTGGCTTCCCCCTAAAAAAATTGACCTTAGACTACATTAATGACATATGACTATAGTAGGGACATTTTTAGATTGTGAGCTCCTTTGAGGGACAGTGAGTGACACGACTATGGACTTTGTACAGCGCTGCGTAATATGATGGCACTATATAAATACTGTATTATAATAATAATAATAAGTGGTCGTTTTATGAATAATCATAAACAACCACAACACTGAAGCAACTTCAGCAGAGGGTACATTTTGTATAGAACCTGCAGAGACGAGTGAAGATGCATGTTTGGAAACTTTATGGTTACGGTCAGCCAGAAATTGAGCACTTTTGTTTCCAAGATCAGGAATGTGTGCACCACATGATAGAAAAAGATACAAAATACTCAACAAGTCTCCAAGTACTTACAAAACCCTTTACCAGCTGGAAGCAGATGAGGGTCAGATGGTCAGAGGGAACCATCACTGTTAGATGGCTGTAGGTATGAACCAAGGATTGGAGTTTCACATTACTCAGCAAGGAGCAGATACTTCCTCAATTCTAAATGTCAGGTGATAGAGCATGACATGCATGCGACACTCCACTCATCAGTTGGAACAAGTTCTCAATGTAAAGTCCTACCCTGGTAGAACCAGCGATCTAAAGCCTAAAAGGTGATCTAAAGCCTAAAAGTAGCTACTCTGCTTTGAACCAAAAGGTTTTTCACTTAAGCTTTCAGACAGGACCAAAGCACAGGCATTACCAATGGTCCTGACCCTCGAAAATGCTCTGTGGCTAATAGAAATACCGGAAGGCACTTCCACATTGTTCCCTCAGTGATTAAATCAGACCTAAACTAAATGTTTACTTTACATAAAAGGATACCCTTATGCAGATCTCACACATACGCAGTCTTTTTTCCCCCCCATCTACGTCACCCAATCTTCCACCTGTGCAGTGCGGGGCCATGTGACGCAGGAAGGAGGAAGAAGGGCAAAGAAGATGGCAGCACCCGGCGCGCCTTACACACCACAACGAAGAAGAATACAAGGATGACATGGGACCTGATACAGAAAACGGATACCTTGAATAGATCGCTGGAACTGCAAAGGTAATTTTTTTTTTTTTTTGAGTGTACTTCTGCTTTAAGTCCAGTATGATAAAGATGAAATACTTTTAGGGTACATATGACAGTTGTACAGATAACTGCAGAAAGAGAAACCAGCTCTAGCAGCAGTGTCCTAACTGAAGAGACTGCATGAAAGAAATCCTCCTTTAGGAAAAACAAAGCCACAAAACCAATAAAATGATTAGGTGTTACTGCAACTGTATAGTATGAATGGTAGCCCTAAATCTCCCGAGTGCTTCAATATGCGAATGGTGATAATTTTCTATCAGTGTTTAAATTAAAGATGGTCTGCCTTCTACTGAATTATAAGGGTGTGAACTGGCTTCCAACAAATGCAGTAAATGCTAGTACTTGCATAATAGTATTAACTGGGATTTGGGGTTGTTTGAGAGGGATTTTCTAACGGCACATGCTAGGACCTAAAAGGGTCAACATTTTAGTTTCTGGTAGTTTAGCATGAAAAATTCTGGTAGTTAAGGAAGAAATAAGAAAAATTGCTTATTGTACTGTTAAAGAAGTGCAAGTTCAAAGTCATATCAAAGTCATAAATACCTATGGCCCCTATATACACCAAATATTGGGAAAGGGATTTGGCTGGTCTCATCACTGGCGACGACTGGGAAACATCATTTGCCCTCACGCACAAGCTGGCATTGACTTGTAAAGCCCCGGAGGTTAATTATAAGATCTTGTCTAGGTGGTATTGTTGTCCTGTGGATTTGCATAGAATCTCTCCCACAAATTCGGATCGCTGTTGACGATGCCTGTCGCATAGGGGGACAATGTTTCATATTTGGTGGGAATGCTCAAAGATACATCGTTTCTGGGATCTGATTTTTCAGATATTTAATGACTGCTCCGGCTCTACAGTTCCCAATACTCCTAACGTGGCTCTTTTATCTATGATCCCGGGCTCGCTTAAAAGTATTAAAAGAGGTGTCCTACGGCACTTTCTTACCGCAGCTAGACTTCATATTCCGAGATTGTGGAGGCAGTCTGTTGTTCCTTCTCTAGCCGACTGGGTATCCGAACTTGAAAAAATCCGCCATATGGAAATGCTTGTGGCGGAGGTTGATGATAGAATGGAACAATTTAATATGGCTTGGTCCTTGTGGGATTGGTTTAAAGAATCTCCTCGACTCCAAATGTACTTATCCTAATGTCCTCGTATATTTGTTGGGGCGCTATCTTTATACTAAGGGTTTACCCATACTTTTTTCAACCTTGTGCGGTGTTCATTCTCTTTTCCCCTTCCCTTCCCAATCCCCCTCCTTGGGCTGTTCTGTTTCCTTTTTATTTCTTTCTTTTCCTTGTCTTTTCTCTTTTATTTTTATTTTTGTTTTTTTTGTTAAATGATGTTACACATGTATATAGCGATTCAGGCAGCTTAAGATTGCGAGAATGATATTTCTGTTCCAAGCTTCTAGGAGTATTTCTGCTCATTTCTGTATATATTTATTGATTTGGTAAATTCTGATTCATGACGGTTTTGATAGATTATTGCTACGTTTCTCAAAGTACATGCCGTATCTAAGATGTGTATTTTATGTTCATGTGAAGCCAATGCCGTTACGGGTTAATAGGATTTTGATGTTTTATGTTTTAATGTATGTTATATATATGTCTATTTTTTTTATGAAAACTTAATAAAACTGATTGACACAAAAGTCATAATACCTCTACACCTATACCCATTTAATTCCTATATTTAGCTTTAAAACAGTTATAGATGAATGCATACACATAATCTTTAAAATGACTTTTACATATGTTGCATTTGTATGAACTTACATGATATCAAGAACCGAGTCGTTTCGAATAATTTTGTGAGAGATGTCCGCTATGAGAAATAGGCCTCCGTCTGTCTTACGTATGGATGCTGAATATCCTGGCCAGACCTGCAGTCTACAAATTTCTGTACATTAGTAAGGAACAGAAAGGAAAAGTAGCAACACTCAGCAGAAACCAGTTTGCCATTTTTAAATAGATTTACGCTACCAAATCTTGTAACTTGGTCTCTGTGAGTTTCTTTAAACAGTTTGAGTTTAAATACACAAATGAGGGTAGCATCAGCTAAAAAAAAGAATTTACTGCCTGCTTAATACTCCTGTAGAATAATATCCATCTGCCAAGACTCAATGACAAAAGGCTCTTGGTGGCTATTAATTGATCACTGAATTTGTAGAATACAATGCCCAAGATGAAAAGAAACACTAGAATTCTTGACATTGTTAACATGGGGGAAACCTTTAAAATAACTTTAGGGTTTCCGGGAATCCCTGCTATAGTTACTTTTTTCACAACTCACAGTACATTAGTGTGGTGGTTAGTGGAATAAATGCCTCCTACATTGCTGGCTCCCTCTAGCCTTGGAGAGCTTTAATAAATCAGACCCAATGCACTGGTATGTTGGCCCATGTCTACCTTATACCTTTCAAGTCTGCTAAAGAACATTTGTCCATGTCTAGCTTACTTTCACCTATACCTGTTAACACAGAACAAAAAAACAAGCACTCTCATTAAATTAATCACTATGCACATTGCTTATTATATCTCTTAATATCATCAAAACTTACTTCAGAATACCAATTGCAACAAATTAAAACAAGTGCTCATCAGCACTACCACATACTTTTCCTACTGATGTCTACAATCTCCAACATCACCATGTTACAGTTCTTTATGTTTACAGCTGGTCATTCATCAGAAAGGCAAGCTTACCTATATTGCTGGAGCACTGTGGCACTTGAAGGATCATAGAAATTTCGCCCAACCTGTTTCATATCAAGAATTTTCATCACCCTGGAAATGAAAAAACAAAAGCAAAGTTACAGAAAACAAACAAACATAAAACGAAGCAACCTCCATATATACATACATACGATACAAAACTTGACTGCTCCTGCCTCCTAACATTTTTACTGGGCCATCACTACATTGAACTGCCTTACTGATCATTAGCCAAGAGAGCAGAGGAAAAGCCGGGCAAGCTCTGTCACAAACCATTAGTCAAAGATTTGTCCATTTGGAATGACCACAAGGGGCAAAAAAACTCCAGGTGTTCCCACATTTTAGTCCCAAAAACATTTTATTGATTGCTTAGCATATTCCTCCACTAATGGCATTTCTAGTTGCTAGTTAATAACCCC
The DNA here is from genome assembly GCF_032062135.1 of Pyxicephalus adspersus. Taxonomy (NCBI): domain Eukaryota; kingdom Metazoa; phylum Chordata; class Amphibia; order Anura; family Pyxicephalidae; genus Pyxicephalus; species Pyxicephalus adspersus. Next base: position 20,033,700 of record NC_092859.1, read on the forward strand.
AAGCCACAGCCTCAGCTTTAGAGCCATCAGTCTGCCATTCAGCCATTGGGCTGCCTTTTAGTCCTTTTCACCAATATGTATTTTATTGCATATTTTGGCACATTCAGTTTGTAGGCTTATGTACAGCTCTGCAATCTTTACCACCAAAGGATGGTTGGAAGTGTAGAAAATTATACAAATAGACCCTGGAAAAATCCCTTACTTTCTTATCACCGAATTATAAAATGGAAGGCATAAATCTGAGCTGGGCTCCAGGATTTTTGTCATTTGTATTGTAATTTTTATCTTCTGTCCATCAGTGCGGCGTTCACTCTCCAGCTCGACAGTCTGCAGACAGAAAAAATTACACAACAAAAAAATTTAGTTTTATTGACTTCTCTTACATTATGATTTCAAAATTCTCATTAAATAACAATAAAAATCAAGCCAGGCACACATATAGAAAGATTCCAGTCATTCAGAAAAAAATATCATTTCTTTGTCTTTTGTAGTTTTGTAGTGTAAAATTCATTTCTTGATGTTCTTTGAGGGACAGAGGAATATTTAACATATGGGTATATTGCTGCCTATAGGAGGATTGTACAAAATAAATCATGGGCCAGGTTAGGATAACTCTCCCACCCCCAGTTTTCAGTTTTCCTAAACACAGACCATAAACAGAAGACCAGGAGACAAGGAGACAATATTGCAAATATGGGGCAGTTTCTTGATCCTGAAAAGCTCAAGAAGAGTTCACAAATCTAGCAAAGTGCAGGAATGGTGGAACACAAACTGGTTCAAAAAATAGGTGCAAACCGCAAACATCTATGACTGGTAAAAGAAACAGGCTGATCTTTAATTTTCAGAGTGCTGAAAGCCACTATGGCCACTGACAAATCAGAGCTGCAGGTGCTGCTACCATTAGTAGTCATGATGTGTCACTGGAGCTGTTAACACAAGTGAGCTGGGGCACCTAGTCTAGCTGTGGATAAAATTGGATAAGCTGTAACTACACAGTAGTAACGCAACATAATGATAAGACCTCAGATACTCTCAAAACCAGACAAATGGTAGAAGGCTAGGGTCCGAAGTGAAGTTCCACATGGTTGTTTGCAAATAGGAGCATCAGTTGGGAGATAATTTCCCAATGCTAAATGATATGAAAGAAAGCACTGAGCACAGGCACATGGTATTTCACCCAGCAAATAATAGTAGTGTTCATAGTTTTAACTCCTGGCAGTAATAAAGAATAATAATTAGCAACTTATTTGAGGTAGCTCCTAATGCTAGGCCTAACCTGTCTACTCACTCTTCAAATCTTCAGAGACCAGGCAATGGCTTGAGCTTTGTCCGTGGCTCTGCGCTTGGATAGCAATGTGCGGATAATTTTTACCATAATGCCATTGGGAAAACTCCCTACACAGAGTCTTAAAGTAACTGCTGAGCTATTGCCACAATGTCCAGTGCAGATGGGTCAAGATATGGTAATCTAAAGCCAGTGAAGACACTGAACTCCAGCAGTAATCTACAGGTAAGTCTTGATTAAGGAAGATAAAAGGCGTTCAAAAAAGTTAGCTTTAACAATGAAGTTGTCGTTTGGGCCTGAAAAAAATAACCATCCTCCAATATCGCTAGCAAAGGCATACTGGTATAGGGAGGGGTTATCCTGAGCTGGCCTACAGTTTTTTTGTTTGCCACTGTCAATCCACCTGTAGGTGGCACTAAAAAATAAGACTGTTTCTGTGAGTTTGTTGCAAAATTTCTTACCTGGAGATCCTGCCGGTAACAGTACTACATGTTGCAGGCTGACACGCCAAGTCACCAGCTTGCAATTAGCAGCAGCATTACCAGCTGACCTGAGCTCCCTTGGTTGATGAGAAGATACTCATCCCAATGTGCAATTGTAATAGCTTGCATGGCAAACTGACAACACCGCTGATAATTGTAAAGTAATGGCTTTAGTGGCTTAGTATTGATAAAGGGAGAATCTCCAGGAAAGAAAAAGCAACAGATTCACTAAACATATTTATTGAGATACAGTGAGACTCGATGAAAACATACTGAAAAAAACACTTTGGGTTTGCACACGCTTCCTGTTTTTCCTTTAATGAGAAAGACATTAAAACAATGCAGGATAAAGGCTGGGTCTACATGAACGGTTTTAAAAACGCATATAAACGTTCCTACCACGTTTATATGCGTTTTTATGCACTTTTACAAGCGTTTTAAAACTTAACTTTAAAAAGCTAAAAAAACTTTTATAAATGCCTATGAAACGTTTTACCGCGAATTGTCGCGATTTTACATAAGCATTTATAAAAATTTTACTTTTAACCCGTTCAGGGAATGAGTACAGGAGTACATAAAACCCCTTACTCATTCCCTGAAAGGGTTAAAATATGTGTAAAAAAAAATTGGACGAGGCTTTAATGTTAAATTATTGTAATAAATGTGTGTTGGTGTAACTAAACTTTTTTTACAGGTTATCCCAAGGACAGGATGATTCCCAGGGCTGCAATCAAGACATGCGCACAGCCCTGGGACTCCTCCTGACAGTGAGGCTTGTGCCCATTCATCTCTGGTGCTCTGTGATTGGCTGAGACAGCTCAAGCATCATCAGGATTTCTCTTTCCTCAGCCAATCAGGGAGCAGAGCAGTCAGTGGAGCTTTCCTATGCTGACAGCTCCGCTCCCCTGATCACTTCCGCAGCCCTAAAGGAGGTGTGACATGTATAACAGATACAGAACATGTCATACCTCCTCTAGGGCTGCGGGAGTAATCAGGGGAGCGGAGCTGTCAGCATTGGAAAGCTCCACTGGCTTAAAAACTCTTGAAAAAGCCTCCATTGAGTTCAATAGAAGCGTTTTCATGCGTTTATCCAGCTCAAAAAAGTGCCTGAAAGAAACATGCTGGTGTAGATTAGCACATTGGAATGAGCATGGGGACTTCAAACATGGGCTTTCAAAGCCTCAGGTTAAATGCTGGGGAAACAGTCCATGTAGACTAAGCCAAACTGAGATGCTCGGGTTTTTGAAAATACAGTGGTCTTTATTTGCACAATATGTATGTGAATACTTGTTTTGTTTGTTCAGTATGGTTATTGCAATTGTTGTTTTGTTTTTTAAAACACTGATTGTGTCATAATAAAATTGTATATACAAAAAAACAAAAAAAACAATATAGGATCAGCTTTTAGTTTTTAAATTCATAGTTCTATTTTAGAGGAATTGATTGCCTTCTGTTTAAATCTCTAGCTCTAAGGCTATGTTCCAGTTCTCCCTGTGCCCCATATGCCCTTCTGGCAGAGGTCCTGTCAATTGACACAATCAAGAACAACAGCCAAGTGTGACCCAAACGTTGCTTGCATAGTTCATACACTCTACAGGACCTGATGGCTGAGGGGAGCTTGCTGACAGTCACAAACACTCACCTGACATATCTGTAATGTCCTCTCAAAGCTAAGCCTGTTTTTTAAAGCTCTCCAAGCTTGGAGAGGATACACTTTCATCAGTGAAAATGGGTGATCCAGCAAACCTGTAATAGATTTCTTCAAAGTCATTTGCTATTTGCTAGCATATGTTTTATATATGGGACCAGATCCATTCCAGGTTTGCTAAATCACCCAGCTTCACTGATGAAAGTGTATCCTCTCCAAGCTTGAAGAGCTTTAATAAATCAGGCCCATAGTATTTGAAGATTCCCAAAGTGCTCTTTGTCTGGACATAGATCATACCGGTATTAATAGTTTAATAGAATTAATAGATTAATTAGTCATGTTACTAATCGTTCCTCAGAGGGGCTCACAATCTAATGTTCCTATCATAGTCGTATGTCTTTAACACAGTGTAAAGCCAATTTTAAGGTAGGCCACTTACCCTACCTGTATGTTGGGATGTGGAAGGAAACCCATGGAAATACAGGGAGAACATAGAAACTTCATGCAGATAGTGTCATCTAGTGTCTAACGAGTACATTATACAGGTAGTCCCTGGATTACATACGAGATAGGGATGGTAGGTTTGTTCTTAAGATGCATTTGTATGTAAATCGGAACAGGTACATTATTTTAATAAATACAATTAGGACAGATGTTTGTCTCAACATAATATTAGACAGAATGATGTCAGTTCATGTATAAAATCCTCACTGTGAGTTAATCACAAACAAACCCAAAAAAACCCAAAAACTTTATGGAGACCAGACATTCATTAACTTCTGGAGCAAGCTGTGCTTTGATATGCAAAAACAACTGCAAAGTTTGTCAATAAAGAGTTACAAAATGTTACAGATCAGCTCAGCTCTTAAGATTACCCACAACATCAGCTGTGTTTAGCAAAAGATTTGCAAATCTGCAAACTGCCCCTCCCCCATTCAAGCCACTGTTCTGCACACCAGGGAGTAGAGAAGCACTGTTCGTATCTAGGAGGCGTCCACATGTCAGATGTCCTTGGTTATACCTGTACTATGAAGGCTGTCCAATCTCAATCTTTGAGAGCCACATACAAGTTATGATTTTCATATGAACATTAATTTTATAACATACCTTAAGAAATGAACTGCTGTCTGTTAGAGTAATACTATAAATATGTGAACCTCCAGGCCTTCAAGAACGGCACTATACAGAAATACCTAAAAGGAATAGCAAGTCTTCTTCCTGCAGAGGCTGATTATGTGCTTTACATCAAAGACATTGGTCATGTCGACTGCATTCAGACAGAAGCAGCCAGTCAAAGAGATGAGAATAAGCATTTATTTTTTGTTACATTTACATATGGCTATATTTGGTAACATTGCAAAGAAAATCTTTTGAATTGTCACTATGGGCCGGACTCCCTAAGACTGTAGAAGACAGACTATCATGGGTGAACCTTGGTAATCCAGCAAACCTGGAGTGGCTCTGATCCAGGATTGAAAACATCTGCCAGTTAGTAGCAAAATTTAGGAAATCCATTCCAGGTTGTTGGTTGATCACCCAAATTCACAAATGAGAGTCTATCTTCTCCATACTTGGAGAGCTTTAACCTCCGTAGCGGTCTAATTCCATGGAAAAAGCGGTACAATTTGTTGCATGGAAATGTATTCATTGTAGGCTATAATTCTTAGGCATAACTCACCGATATTTAGTAAATTTAATACATTTATTAAATAAACTTTAACAAAACACAAAAATCTGTTAAAAAAAAATAAAAATATTTTAACATTTATGTAATATAAGTGTACAGTAGCATGTACAATGTATATATAATATATTTATATATATATATATATATTATATGAATATTTCTTTGTATTAGACTAAATAGTATAATTATAATAAAATGCTATTTTATATTGAATCTAATACAAAATTATTTGAATACTTTCCTTAGGAAACCCCGAGTCACACAATCCTTAACAAACGTTAACATTTTAAAAAATTGTGCACATATAACTTAAATACTATTTGATCCATATTACAATTTAAATAATAATATACATTACAACCATACATTACTAAACGTATCTTTACTCTGTTTTTTTTTTTTTTTTTTTTTTTTTCCAGCAAGTCACTGCAAAGTGCAGTAACAAACAGTACAAACTATAATCTGACTAATTATATTAGGGTACTGCACATCATCGCTTTAGTTTGCTGTATAAGTGATCTTTGTCCAGGTTAAACCATACCTGGCCTCAGTTTTATCAGCTGGCAGTGCAATACCCTTATGCTTTTGGTACCTGTGAAATTTTGACTGGAAGATAAAGAATTGAGCCATCAAAAGCTGTCACTTGTCCTGTCACGGAGCGATGTTCTTTTAACATGCCGAAGCGCATACTGCGGCACTCCACATTGGGTCTGTGTAGACAAAAAGTTTAAGATAAAACCAACAGACCCTTTACCCCCCCATTCACATGAGACTGACATTGGCTGCACATATGAAGTCTCAAAAGCCTGCTGCACATGCATATTAAGTGCAGCAACAAAAATCTTATCTGAAACAGTAGAGTGTGTATGTTCAGTCTGTGGAGCTAGCTGTGCACATCATGTCTCAAATATGGCCACAGTGCTCACCACTGCAAAAGAGAATATTTTTTTTCACATCCATGTGTATCTGGGACCATAGACTGGTCATGAACACCAAGAGAAATGAAAATGATTACAAATGCTAACCAGCATTCAAGACTGTAGAACAAGATGAAGAGATAAAAGGTTTAGAAACAAGCCACTGATAAGATATTGCCAAAGTCAAGTCTTTTATGTCGTTAATTTGTAATTTTACTTTTATTTTATTTTAAATTATGTATTAAATGTAAGGAGAAGTTTTTTTAACAGGTGCTCAATAAAAGTGCTTTATGATCAATATTCACATGAAGCATTTTTTAGTTGGCAAATGAAAAGATGACTAAAATCCTTGCAAGCACCAAATACATCTGATTACTTGTGATGTCTCCGAGTGTGGATCATAGCGTTTTAACATGGAATTATAATATTTTACTCAACATCAACAGGCAATAAACAAATCAAGAACAAGATGCTTACGTGAAGGTGACATGGTACTGATACACAGCCTCATTATTGCATATGATTTTTATTAAATTTATTCCAAGAGAAGTAGGCGTGCCTTTGGAGCCCAGTTTAGCTAACGGTACACTGTAAGGAAAATGGGTATGTTAAAGTTTATGACACATTTTGGCACCTGGTAAGATGAAGAAATAAATTTTATACAATATTTACATACTGTACTGGAAACATGTTACACAGCATTTCACAAGGCAAACAAAAAGCATAAAATCCTTTCCTGTCTTAGGGGTGCTTACTATTTACTGCCCTTACCACAGGCTAAAAAAGTGCAACACACTAAAACCAATTTGACTCATAAATCCAACAAAATGTTTTTGAGTCACAGCAAACCTAGAACCATTAAGCTGAATCAAAAAAAAATTCTGCACTTGGCATCTTGCCTAAATATTGATAGAAAAATGTTTTATGTAATAATGTTCAGCTTCGATAAATGTAACAAGACCAAAACGATAAACTGCCTGTAAAATAAACCCTCTTGTAAGGGCAATCCAGCATTAGCCAGGTTAGTCAAATTAAAAGAAAAGAAATATAATCAACCCCAAAGGTTTCCCACCCCAACCCCACGCTAATGATGTAATTACATTTAATGGCAATTGTATATTGAAGGGATCCAGACATCAGCTTCCCTCCCAGAGCATGTCCTATCATACATGTTTTCAGTTACACTAGGCTAGATTTTATTGACATGGCCTTAGCCCTTTACCTACACACACTGGGCCTAATTTATTAAGTTCTGGAGAAGACAGATTATCATGGGAGAACCTGGGTGATCCAGCAAACTTGGAAAAGATTTCTTACAAATCTTTTGCAAAATGTTTTAGGTCCTGGGCCAGAGCCATTTGAGGTTGGTTGGATCACCCAGGTTCACCAATGTCTACCTTCTCCAGTTCTGGAGAGCTTTAACCCCCCTAGTGGTATCCCCGAGTGTAACTCGGGGTGGATTAAAAAAAAAAAGGTAATCCTGAATCACACTCGGGGTCGCTAAAAACAATAAAAAAAAAACACTTATCTTGTTCCTTTGGCATGGTCCAGGTCCTCGGGCGGTGTCCTCCTTCTCCGAACTTCTCCCAGCAAGTGCAGAGACGTTCTCCAGGGGTTTCCCGGAGATGCCAGTGCAAGCGTCAGTTTGTGCAGGAGGCGCGGCAGGAAATTCAAATAACTTTGTATTGGATTTATTACAAAATAACTGTTTTGAGTCCAATACAAAGAAATCTTTTTATATATATATATATATATATATATAAAAAATACATGCTATTGTACAGTAATATTACAGGTTTTAGTATTATTCCTCACCCTTTTTTTAACAGATTTTTGTGTTTTTCCATTTTAAGTTTATTATTACATTAATAAATATTGGACATATTTTGATGAGTTATGCCTAAAAATTATAAGCCTACGATGTAAAATAAATTTCTATGCAAAACAATGTAAGGCTTTTTGCATGAAAAAACGAACAGAATTAGAACACCAGGGCGTTGATCAATCAGGACCATTGTGTGGGATTGCCTGTATAAATATGGCTCTGATTTGCTGGGAAACAAATCAATATATGCATGTGAAGCGGGAGAGCAGCTACATTTCTTTCTCATTAACAGGTATTTAGAACATTTTTAACACTTGGGAAAATGTGCATGTATTGCATTAATAGAGAGCGCAAGCTTCTAGGCATGTAAAATTAGATACTGTTTCTACATGCCAACTCCTCACCTTTTTTCTTCTTTCATCACAATGGGAGCTGCTGGAGCACTTTCTGTCTTAGGTGGTGTGGAATGAGCAACTGGAGAGATAGAAGCCCTACCTAGTCCCCTCCCCAGAATGGACGGAGTGGAACTCCCCAAACTTAAAGAGCTTATTGGAAATCTGCAAAAGAACAAACAGGAACATGAAAACTACAACAAAAAAAACTTTACTGCTGTGCTAAAAAAGAAAGTCATTTAGCTACCTTCCACGTGGCTGAAACATACCCAATGGCCTTGTAACAATGGCTACACCTCATAATGAATTCTAGACCAGTGGTCTCTAACCTTTTGGAGCTAATGGACCACTAAATGCACAGACCGTGCATGCGGGGGGACGTGTGTCATTCAAAGGGGAAGAAATGTCGCCCCAGAGTGACATCATGATACCAGAACCGCCCAATCTCCCATCGCAGGTCTGAGCCTGAGACACAACCTGCCCTGAGCCTGCGATGCGTACCGACGCTTCTCCTGACCCTGCTGGGGGGTGCACTGGGACCACTGCTCTAGTGTATATACACCATTGGTTGACATTTGTCATCAGCATTGGTTAACAACAAAAACAGAGAATGATTGTTCTGAAAGGGATATATATTTCTTGTTTAGAGAAAGCAAAACTAGCAAGATATAGTAAGCACTTAGGTTTCTAGTTTTTAGAATATTCAATAAAAGTAGGACACTGCCTGCTGGACTTCAAGGATTTGTTGGTATTGGTCACTGTACGTATAAACCCATTGGCATTATGTTATAAAAAAAAACATTTGCTAGAGACTGCATTTTTGGCCAAAGAAAGGCTTCTTGGTAGCACAAAAAAAAAAAAAATCACTCACCTGGCTCTCCTGAGGGAAATGCCTATTGGCTCTTCACCTTTATAAATTGTCTCAGGAGGTTTTAATGGAGGCCTAGAGGCACCTTGGAATTGAGAGACAGAGCTTTCTTCTTGGGCAGCAGTGCTAAGTAAACCTCTCCCTGGAGGAAAGAGGCAGCTTGAAGTAAATAGATTGGAAACATGGATATTTCAAGATGTATACACAGACAAAAAAATCCATTTTCACCACCCCTTCTGATCTTTTATACATTTGTATTGTAGCAGTTGAATACCTAACCCAGATATATCTTCATAAACAGCTTATAAATAATGTACTATTTGCAATATATATGTTTTTAAGTGCAGTGTGTTTGTATATTTATTTATTTTTTTTAAGTCAAAGACACTCATCGACCTAAAAGAGGTAGGCCAGGTCTGACCAGCCTACTCCCCTAAATGAGCATTCGCAGATAAAGCAAGCAAAAAGGCAACGCCAATGGCTCTGAACCTGGAAAGCAATCTGCAGGTTAGTATTAGAATAAGGTCTCAGCAGCATCTTTGATGTCAGAAATGCCCTCAAAACGTTGCCCCTTCAGGTGTTTCTTCAAATTCAGGAATAGATAATAGTCCAAAAGGGCTAGGTCGGGTGAGTACTGTGGATGGTGGACCAATTGGAAACCCAGGGTGTTCAATCTGGCAGCCACAACGTTGGACGTGTGCGCAGGTGCATTGTCCGGCAAAAAAAGGATCCCTTTGGTCAACTTTTCACAGCATTTGGTCTTAATTGCCGCCTTCAGCTGGTCCAGGAGGTTAGCATAATACATGTTGGTAGCTAGTCCACCAACAGAATACCGTCTTTGTCCCAGAAAACGGACGCCGTGACATTTGTGTCCGATTTCTGAGTTCCGAACTTCTTCAGAAGCGGGGACCCACTGTGGCGCCATTCCTTTAACTGTTCCTTGGTTTCAAGATCATAAAAGTGGAGCCCGGTTTCATCCTCAGTTACTAACCTAGCCAAAAAGTCATGTGCAGCTTCAAAATTGGCCAACACCGCTTTAGATGCTTCAACTCGTTCCTTCTTCTGATCACTGTTCAAACATTTCGGCACCCACTTCGCTGAAAGCTTGCTTCAGCTCATGGACAGCATCGCAGGTTGCCGGGTCAATTGAGGTTGGGGGGGCCCCCACTGCGGGGCTCATCTTCAACAGTGAAATGCCCGATCTTGAAACAAGATATCCAGGTTTTGACAGTGCTGTAGGAATGACACTTCTCCCCCAGTGTTTGTCACATCTGAGTGTGAATATCCTTTGCTGACTTTCCCTGGAGAAACAAAAACTTCATGACGGCCCGTAACTTCAACGGTGTGAAACCTGCTTGTGCCTCTGCCATCACAGCTTCTCACTAAAAGAAAAAACAGTAGTAAGAATCGCAAAGTTCCCTTTTAGCTGGGCGTCCACTTTCATTAAATACCTAGGTACACAGATACCTGCTGATTTGTCATGTATTGTGGAACTTACCTTTTTGCCGCTCTTAACTGTGTTAGGAAGGACCTCCAGAAATGGCGTCAAATGGCCTTTACATGGTTTGGGAGGTGTAATATAGTAAAGATGAAGGTGATGCCTAGAGTGTTATATATGTTCCTGGCACTCCCGGTACATGTTTCTTTGCATATTATGAGTAAATTTAGGTCAGAGTTTATGAGGTTTATGTGGTCTTCGGGCTCTCCTGGAATAGCAGTTAAAATTTTGGGACTTCCAAAGGCAAAAGGAGGAAAGGAGGTATGGCATTAGGAGACCCAATCTTTTATCAACTGGCAGTCCACTTGACTGGGTTGTTGGACTGGTGTACAGTGGGTCTAAAGGTTGTTGGACCGGTGTAACAGTGGGTCTAAACTCTGGATAAGCTTAAAAAAAGACGCTCTGTCACCGACACCAATTGACGCTTTGACATGGGCCCCAAATACAGTTAAAGCTTCTATTATGCAACACCCTCTGATTGGGACGACTCTTAAAGTAGTCTCTCGGTTTTTCTCCTCTCAAAAGGTAGTTGATTATCCATCTCCATTGTCTCTCATACTGGGTGGTCCAGAGTTTCCATCTGGGATCTCTGATGAAATTTTTCGCCAGTGGGGTGTCAGGGGTGTTTACAGGGCATTTAATTTTCTACAGGATAGGTCATGGTATCCCTTGCCTGATTTGCAGCATGCTAAGGAGTTGCCGTCTTTGGATTCCTGGCACTGTATACAACTTATTTGTTATGCGCTCTTCCACAGGCCTTTGGAATCCCTGCGTTTAGTGGGGAATCCCCTGAAGGGTTCCTTGTCTTACTCGTACCAGGCACGTAGCTGTACATGCACTTGAAACTCCTGGCTTTGTGACCCGGTGGGGGACAGACTTGAAAGTAAAATTTTTGGAAACTTCAAAAAAAAAATATACATATTACTCCACTTTAGCCACAAGGCTGCAGTTTACAATAAATACCAGAAGACAAATTACAAGCTGGCCACACGGTGGTATAGAACACCCTCTAAATTGGCTAAGATCTACCCCCATACTGACAATATCTGCTTGAGATGTGGATCGGCTCCTGGTACGTTCTTGCATATTTTCTGGGAGTGCCCTTCTTTGTATACTTACTGGTCTTCGGTGGCAGACCTTGTCCATAAGCTCACAGATATTTATAATAAAGATAAACCCGCTTTGGCGTTACTTCATGTTTCTGATATGTCAAAAAAGGCATACAAAAACTCTTGCATGCATTCTTGCAATGTGGAAGTGTGACAAACTGCCAACGCTTGGGCACTGGCAATGAAGAATGGCAGATGTTTACCGTATGGAAGACATGATGACAGCTGGGACGCATCAGACCGATAAATTTATCCAGACCTGGTATTACTGGGTTCAGTTTAGTACATCTGCAAGGTATGGTAGATTGGCCGGTGACTCTTTTTGTGAAGAGTGAGTTATGGTGTTTGATTGTAAAGACCGAAGTGACACATTAAGTCAGGACACCCCTCCCCCCATCTTTAGCCCCCCACCACCACCACAACACCCTCCACTCTATTCCTTTTTTCTTTCTTTCTCCTTTTTTCTCTTCCTTTTCCCTCTGCAAATATATAAAAAAAATGAGATACTGGGTTTTCGCTTTATTTTACTATTTCATCATAGATTTATCTTAATGTTTTTGTGTATTTGTCCAGGACATTGTTTTCATATTGGTTTTTTGTGCATTGTGTAACATGGAATTTTATTGTTATGTAAACCTTGGAATATCCCAATAAAAATTTTCAAAAAATAAATAAATAAAGAATCGCAAAGACCTGATATTTGCACAGTTACATACTAAGATCATAAGCTGTCATATGACCCCACACATATTTTTCTATTTCATCTGGAAGGGGGCAAAGCCAGGAATTTCTCAGCAACCCCTCGTACTCTTACATCACAGTCACCTGGATAGCTGTAAAAGAGACCAGTTCCCGACGATATGAAATTTGATTGAATAATTTCTTCTAAAAGACTTTGAAGTCTTTTAGATCAGCTAATGAAAAAATGTCCATGCTCCTAGCAACAACCTGAGGCATGGTCCACTAACCTGACTCTCTCCTCTACAATCTATTATGAATGCTGCAGCCAGATTCATCCATCCTTCCCACCACTCATCTTCTGCTGCCTCTCTTTGTAGTTCTTTCATTGGCTTCCATTTCACCTTAGAATCAAATTCAAGCTCCTATGCTTTGCCTTCAAATTGCTCCACAGTTCTTGTCCCACTTCCTGACCTGGTAGAACCAGGTTCCTCCAATGAGCTACTACTGACTTCCTCACTCACAACCTCTGCACAGGCATGACTGCAAAACTTTTCTAGAGCTGCCCCAACTCTCTGAATGGTCTTCTCCGTCCTATTTGCCTTACTCCTACTTTCTGCTCATTTAAAAGAGGACTCAAATTCATTTTTTCAAACTTGCCTTCCCGTCTTCTTCTATCTCTTAAAATCCTCCAAACTTCCCACCACCACATATCCCACCCCTCTATTGTGTGAGACTTCCCCCACTTATTAGATTGTAAGCTCTTCGGAGCAGGGTCTTCTCTTCCTCCTGTGTCACTGTCTGTATCTGTCCATCATTTGCACCCCCTAGCTAACGTACAGCCCTGCGGAATATGTTGGCACTATATAAATCCTGTAATATAATAATAATATTGGGAGATACATCCTCCTGCAGCTCAAAGTGTTTCAGCAGCTACAGACTTTTATGTCTCCTACAAAATGTCTTATCATCAGCAAAACATTGTCGTCTCTGCAAACAATTTTATGCAAATAAAGTCTTCCTGATAACATTCCCCAATATACACCCTTTGGAAAAGGTTACGCCAGGAAGACTTTATTTACATCAAATTGTTAGAGGGGGACGACGACAATGTTTTGCTGTTGCAAGAAGTGATGCATTGTGGGATGCCTAAACTACCCAATAACCCAGGACCACAAGGTGCAGAATGACTATTACTTTCCAATATGAAACACAAGCACAGATTGCCTTTAAGATTCATATGCATCTTCCTTAAGTCATGGGCACAGACAAACAAGTAATTATCCTTCATCAAAAAAACACATCCTGTGTCTGCAGGGGCTTTGAAATAGTACAAGTCATGAGCACAAAACAACAATTTTTTAAGACAAAATAATTTCTGAGTAGACTGGAGGAGTATATCTTGTTGAGATAATCATCGGCACAGCTATAGCAGGAGTCATTAATGAGTCATTTGTTTTTCATTAATGCACATTCTTAATGTACAAATTTTCAATATGCAGGCTGTAAAATAGAAATAGGCTGTGCTGGACCTTTCTGTGACAGAAAACCTTTGATAAGAATTAAATAATTGGCCCTTAAAGTGTATGTAAATCCTAACAATGAACTTTTTTGCTTTTAGTCTAATAAATTTACCCTTGAAAACTTTTTGTTATATAGGTTAGATGTGTACAAAAAAAAGCTGTCCAGTTTAAACTTTCTGTGTTGTCTGAAAGTCTGTAATTAGTCTTCCCTGTGCTTATCTTATATTTTCTGTACATGCAGTTTTGAAAGGGGAAAAAAATAAGAAAAATGAATAAAATGCAGAAATCATGCATATTTTTTGCTATTTAGTTTGAGTACTGTAGGTAATGAGTGCTGAAATTGTGGGGGTGTTATTACTAAACATAAGTATGGGATGGGGGGTTTAAGGCAGCTCTGAGAAAGTGGAGATAAATCAGATCCAGTCATTTCTGTGACTGCTAACTACTAAAAAGTGTACCTAGTCTTGCCGAGTTCAGAATCTTCCATCTTATGAGGTCAGGCTGGAATGACATAGCCCCCATGTGCACAGGAGTTTTTAATAATAATATTGATATTATTAAACAGGATTTATATAGCGCCAACATATTACGCAGCGCTGTACATTAAATAGGGGTTGCAAACGACAGGCGAATACAGAGACAGTGACACAGGAGGAGAGGACACTGCCCCGAAAAGCTCACAACCTTGGAGACGGGGGAAGTAACACACAATTGGAGGGGAGATATGTAGTGGTGGGAAGTAGTGACTATTTTAAAAGATAGAAAAAGACAAGTAGGCAAGTTTGAATGGGTTTTGAGTGCTCCTTTAAATTAGCAGAAAGCAGAAATTAGCAGCCAAATAGGACAAGGAAGACCATTCCAGAGAGTTGGGGCAGCTCTGGAAAGGTCTTGGAGCCAGGCGTGTGATGAGGTTATGAGGAAGTCAGTAGTAGGTCATTGGAGGAGTGAAGAGAGTGGCTAGGGGAATATTTTTTTTTTTTTTACCAGGTCAGAAAGGTAAGCTGGATAAAAACTGTGGAGGTATTTGAAGGCAAAGCACAGAAGCTTGAATTTTTTTCTAAGGTGAAATGGAAGCCAGTGAAGAGAACTGCAGCAGAAGAGGAGCGGTGGGAAGGATGGATGAGTCTGGCCGCAGCATTCATAATAGACTGTAGAGGAGAAAGTGGAGATATGATAGGAGCATGTACAAGGAGTTTGGTGGTCTCTGAGGACAGGTAGGGGCGGATTTTGGAGATGTTGCATAGGTGAAAGTGACAGAACCCGGAAATGTTCTAAATATGGGGGTAAAAGAGAGGGCAGAATCAAAGGTTCATTGAATGAAATTAAAGGAGTTCATTCATTCTGGCAAGGAGGGGTGCCATGAATTTTTCAAGTTATGTATAAACAGTAGTGTACATTCTAAAGAAGATTGTAAACAAGCAGGTAAGTTTGTTTTATTGCAGATATGTCATAGCATGCACAGACTCTGCAGCAACAGGGTGCCAAGAACTTCTGCTTAGCTGGAGAAGTCTGAGTCTTACAGTAGAGAGGCTGGAAGGACCTGTACTGTGGCATCAGCAGCAACTAAACACATCACAGGAAAGATGATCTTGAAGTAGTAAACTAAAGTAGGTCTGACAATATGTTTCTCTGTCCTGCTGTGGATGACACAATTGAGGTCCAGGATTTGCATGCCCCTGAGTAAAGACAACTTGTTTCCAGATGTTCTAAATTTGTAGCTTAGTTACGAAGGCAGAAAACTTCTTGAAGACCTGGTATTCCAGATCAGGTCTAGGTAGTCCGAGTGTTAGTTTAGGGATCATGGAAGACTTTAGGCGAATTACCAGTTATCCAAGGCTAACAAAGAATGCAAGAATGCACCCTCACCCCAGCTCAACTGACAGATGTTAAAGAAACCTTTAGCCACCCACCTTGGTAAAACATCAGGCTCTGGGTGACACCTAATTCTAACTCCCCCTTTGCTTTCTCCTTCAGCACTGTGCACGCCTCCCTCCCACTCAAACCTGTTCCCAAAACGTAATCAAGGTCACCACGCTAACAGACCCTATCCCTCTATCTAATACAGACGATGTGCTTCACTCTTTTGTCCCCCTTTGTGTTTTCCCCCCTCTATACCAACTCAGTCTCAATGACACAAGTTCATAATCACTTCCTATGTCCGAAATCCTCCAGCCTCCTTCTGTTAGGTTTAGTCCATTGTCTGGTTTAAAAAATGTTAAAACATTTAGGATGAAAGGCACTGACACAGATAATAGTTGATTAGCCCCCACTGATCTGTTAAAAGAGATGTATTGTTAGAAAATATTTTATTGTGTTTGGTACAAAAGATACATGCATTTACCCTGCCACTGAATTTTACTTAGGGAAAGATACCGGTTTTATAAATCTGACATCCTAGCTATAACAGCTGTCATGTATATATGAAAATTTATACAACTATTGTTTCATAGTCTGTTTTTTAATGTATGGCTTTATAGCATTGCTTTTCTTTGCTATCTGACCTTACTTTAATAAAAAAAAAGTTTTTTCAAAAAAAGCACTTTTATTAAAAAGTTACATGCACTAAAGATCAGGTTGTTGAGACAGGAAATCATCCACATGCCCCTGGTCTTCAGCTTTACCAGAAATGATGCCACAACTTTGGCAAACAGAGAATCTCTGTGCCTAACCTAAAATGTAAAATCACAGTCTAGAAGTACTAATCCCCTGTGACAAACACAGAAACTTTGCAACACTGGGACATGGAGATATGCAACTGAAACCAACAAAGGTATCTGCTGCTAAAAAGCCAACACTAAAATAGTTTCATTCAGAACTTTTAGGTAAGCATAAATGTGTTATGTGTCTTGAGATTCACAAAAGGACTAACAGCTATGTTACCTCGAAACGGTAAACAGGTCTAAATAAAACCCCACCAGTCTATCTACCTCACCTGAGTGCTGAAATGTTGTGGAGTCATGAATCAGCAAACATTAAAAAAATATCCCCTCAATATGTTTGCAAGTGAGTGTGGTGGTGCAAACAATGGCAGGAAACCACCCTGAATTCCACAATGAAATGTGGTATTATGTAAAGGGGCAACATCCATCCATCAAGAAGTTATAAAGCATAATTTTGAGAAGTTGAAGGGACCTTCAGCAATGCATTATATATGATTTCCAAATACAAGATTAATGTTGTAAAATAAATTTAGTTACGCTTTCGAATAATAAAATAAAAAAAAAAGAAAGCATTTATACCCCTATTCATGAAACATGAATTATCAACAAAAATCAGTTCACCACTAAACCATCTTACCCACTGCAAGAACTCCTCGGCCAGGGACTGCAGCTAGTTGTGTTTCCAAGCTTAGTCCACGAAATAGGGAAGGCAGAACATTCCTAGTGTCATGTGGGCCCTAAAAGAGGTGTTGCATTGTCACTAAGTAGATTTGTAAATCCTACTACAAACATTGAATTGATGTAGCATGGTAATTTGTAGTACCCTCAGTAACCCACCAGTCGAACTCAAAAATACAACCCCTTTGTCAGAGCTCTACAAATCTCGGATGTAAGTTAAATTATCATATTTAAAAAGCAACAGTAAGGCACCCAAGGTTCAGAACTGTGCCAGTCATTACCTGGGAAAGCACACAATTCCTGGCTCCTTAAAACAACCTTGTCAGCACAGGGTAACTTGTAGACAATAGCTCACCTGCAAAAAGCAGGTAAACACCCCTTTGGCTATTTGTGTACTAAAAGACTACTACTTCTGTTTCAGAGCCAGTACAAGAAAATTACAGATCTGGGTGTGTGGAATATTTGCCACCAGTTCCTCCCACTGGCTCATACATCTCTAAATTGTAAGAACCAGAGCAAGCTTTTAAACCAACAGACTGGTCAAATTCGTGGAGTGGCTAGAGAACAGAGAAGCAGAGACATTCAATACACAGGCCCACAAAAAAATAAATTTAATGCCTTTTTATTAACTGGTGGGCCCGATATGTAAAAGTGATCTTTTCGTCAAAGCGAAGCTGGGATTTGTCTAGACAAGGTGAGTATTAATCAAATAGGGGAGGTAAATTTTCAAGGAACCTGTTAGCTACATTAGCAACACACAAGTGTACATTACAACTGCATGCTGGCTCGCACTGACTGGTTCCTGAATTCAAAAGTGCACATGTATTTGACATTCTGATCCCTTTGATAGCAGAAAAGCTCAAATAGCTATTTGTAAGCCTGCTAATATACACAGGAGCTATATACTACTTCTAACTTCTCGCGACAAACTACTAAAGCAGCCCAAGAGAAATATATCCAGTTACCCGAATTGGAGTGTCAGGAGTAGGTGTAGCAGCCCTTTCAAAAGCATGACCTCGTGACAACCCAAGTGCTCTTCCATACGACTGCTCATCTACTGTCCCTGGGGCTGGTGGCTTTACCCCAAAAGGCATGCGAGAGGGAGCGCCTCTGAATGGGTGTCTGGTAGGGTCCATTCTAAAAAAGCAAAAACAGCATGAAGTTAAGAATTCTTGGCATTGTAGTGATAAGACAACAGATACGTAAACAGACTGGCAATATTTGCCTGTGTAAGAACTGTTTTGTCCTACTACTCAAATGGGTATCAATATTACAATAATATACTAGAAAACTTACATTGTACCCACCAGATAGGTGGTCATCATAATAATGACAATATTACATTACTTTGGTGTGGTTGCTGCTTAGAGACTCTGTTACATTAGTGGCCAATAGAAAAACAATATCCTACACTGGTATTCAGTTAGATGGGGCCTCATTACATTGGTGGTTGCTGGGAGGAATCCTCACTACTTTGGCTATCGTTTGGAAGTGATACCTTTACATATTATTAATATTATTAAACAGGATTTATATAGCACCAACATATTACGTAGCGCTGTACATTAAATAGGGGTTGCAAATGACAGACGAATACAGGCAGTGACACACAAGGAGAGGACTCTGCCCCAAAGAGCTTACAATCTAGGATATAGCGAAAAAGATCATTGGACAGTGGTAACATATTTCAGACGAAGAAATCGCTCATGAGTGAAAAAACCCCTAGCAACCACTAGAGGAAACTTAGTTAAGAAAGTTTGCTCACAAAAGGCTATACTTTTTGACTACTTTATTTAGACATTGTTTTGTTCAAATTGATTTGAAAGACACCTGTGAGCAAGGGGTCACTTGTAGAACCATCATCTCTGCTGAAGGAAAATTTTATATACTTATCTATCTAGTGGTCAGTTTCTTGAAAAACTGCTGCTTTATTTCTGCTCCAGTTGCTTATTCTCTGCCTTGTACCTCTCTGTGGATTCTCCCACTGGCTTGCAAGACCTATACTAATCTATGAGTCGGTGGAGATAACCACAATGAAGTGATGGATAGAAGGAATTCAAACACCTGGAAGCATGAGAAGGCTAAATCAGCAGCTTTTCTTATGTTAATCAGTTACCTGGGTTCAACCAAGTTCAGAATTTTAGATGTAATTTTTAATTTAATGTACTGAATGACAACATAGAACCTAACCTAACATACACATTAATACATATAGGTGAACACAGTGTGAGGGAGGAACTAGGAGAGGAACGTCAGATAAGAAAAAATCATGTTCTCATGGATTAATGATAATCTGGCTTCATCAGGAGGTATATCCTACTGCTGTGGTTTTTCTTATAACAATATTTTTTAACTAGAACTCTTATTTTCAGTGAGGTGCAACTGAGTACTGCTGCCAGAATGCAAAGAAGACGTGTTGTGTTCCAGGTATGGAAGATGGGACAGAAGGTAAAGAGGGTAAATTAAAGCAAGAGATAGAGAGGTATGTGAAGCATCAAATACAGGAAAATCAATCTGTAAAGGGCTGTGATTTATAGTTTTTTCCTTTAGCATAGCCAAGGTCTTTCTTCTTCGCTCCTTTTCTGCAAATCTTAAATTTATGATTCCTGGATTGTAACCTCTTTGGGGAAGTGTCTTCTCCTTCTGTGTCACTGACATTAGCCTGTCATTTGCAAACCCTATTTAATGTACAGCTCTGTGTAATATGTTGGCGCTAAATAAATCCTGTTTATTAATAATCAGATGATCATGATCATAAGTAGTATGCACAGAGTCTCTTCCCTATTCTTCACTGCATAACCAAGCTTTTGACATTCCATAGCATATCTACAGAATCTGACAATCTCTCACAATGTGTTTGAAGTCCCCACATGCTGCAAGTTTTTCTTTCCCTACTGAGTTTTGCTTTATTTTATATTGCTGCCTTCATGCATTTTCAAGCTGTTTTTATTTTCACAATGTAATAAACCAGGCCACAATAGCCTGGGGAGAGAGGTGTAGGAAAAGTGAGTGAAAGGGACGAGGATGAGAGGAGGAAAGCGGATCTCTGGTCATCTTTCTTTTACAACCCTGATTGAGCATACAGCTCAGGTATTTAGCTTGACCTACTAAATCTTTTTATCCTGGCAATTAGCATTATTTATTTTGAATTTCACAACATTAGCCTCATAACATTACTCTGAGGAACCTCCACTTAACCAGAGAGGAGAAAGAGGGAGACTTTATGGTGGCAACCTTGTGAGTAAAAAGCTCATGTTTGGTGGAGGTGAACACAAAGCTTTGCACTTTACTGGTTAACATACCACAATAGTTAAGAGTTAAGCAAGGTGTGTGCAAATCAGTCTTCAATGCAACACCAATACAATGGCTTAAATGCTGCCGCTACAAATTAGACTGGTTCCTGGAGATTTTAGATGGAAGGAGTCAGTGAACTTGGAATAAAAAACAAAATAATATTTTATTACAGCACACTTTTAATGTATTTGAAATGGGGGCACAACAAATATAAAATAAAGTTGTTTTTAGTTAAATAAAGTTACACATACATTTAGGTCATTGACTTGTGTTCTAAAAAAAAGAAAAAGAAAAAAACAAGATAAAAATGCAAAAGAGCTTCCTGCAAGGAGAACATAGTATTCACCCTTCCCATTGCCTGCATGTTCTGGCCCTCCAAAATGTGATATGATGCCTCCTGCCAGCCCCCAGGTTATTTTTGTATCCTGCAGTGATACCAGAGAACACCAGAGAAACCACAGCAAACAATGGGAAACTAAACCTATGTACATGTGCAATGGTTCTCGTCCGACAACCGGATCAGGGCTGATAGACAAGAATCTTGCGTGTGTACAGTGCTCGTCATCCATCATTGAACGTCCATCCTGGTGGATCCACGGACGATGGACATCAAACAATCATAAATCAAGCGAAGGGGAGAGGGCACAGCGGGGTGCTGCTCCGTCGTTCCCCCTCTCCATGGAGCAGAACTGTGCTGTATGTACAGCACACGTTCGTGCATCATGCAGTTGTTTGTCGTTGAAAAGGATCTTTCAAGATTATTGCACATGTGTACTTAGCCTAAGAATCTAACATTTCCCTAAGTGTCCCATATACCAGACTCCTGTTTCGCACACTTTTGTTTCAATGGCAGAAGTTTTATCTGTTAGATATCCTGTCACCTGCAAGTCAGCACTTTTGTCTTTTACTGCATACTGAGCTGCAAAGTACAGTTCCAGCATGATTCTGTGGAAAGGTGAAAGAGGCTCCATGTGTGGGAATTACACGATCCTGGCCAATGTAGATGGCTGAAGCCATAACACAATCACACAAAAAAAATATTATTGCTGTGTCAGCACTGATTATTACTGAAAAAAACACAGACAGTGAAGTTTACTGAATAAAAGTTAGAATATTGCTGTGAGCAAAAAAAATATTATTGCTGTGTCAGCACTGATTATTACTGAAAAAAACACAGACAGTGAAGTTTACTGAATAAAAGTTAGAATATTGCTGTGAGCCAATGTGGATTTAACGTTAATCTAATGTAACTCACTGGTTTAAAATTATAATGCAGCAGTGTTCAACCCAGAATTTTTTTTTAAGCTGGGTGGGAGGAAATTGTAGGTGGGTGACAGCCCCTGAATTATGACCCAACTTATCAGTAAGCACCCACAAACAACCGGGTGGTTACTGAAAAGTTCTGGGTGGTGCACCCACCTAAAAGGGGCACACTGTGATTATTTTTTTTTAAAAAGTGCAGCACCGCCCCCTAATTTTCGATCGCCTAGGCTGAACGGGAACGCAGACACTCCCATTTGTGACGTATGCGTGACATAGGTATCCCGGGAGGCTCTTGGGTGCTCCTTCTGTGCATGCCTGAGAAGGAGCTTTTTGTGAAAAGAGAATTTTTTTTCTTATCCAACCTACATCGATCGATCTCATGCCCGGGTCGGGTGACATAGGAAGAAGAACCTGGAAGAAGAGGAGAAGATGTAGCCATCCAGCTCGGAGACCGATGCCGGGACCCAATGGAAGACACCTCCGGATCGATCGGACTGCCCTGAAGGTAAGTGGATTTTTTTTTTTTGTTTCAAGCACTTTTCAGTTTAATTACTCTAACCCCACGTTGGTAAAAACTGAATGGGAAGCCTGCAGCTTCCCGGGGAACATAGGTCCCAAATCCCAGGAGGCTGCAGGCTCTAATGTAAAGAAAAAAAAAGTAAAAGTGAAAGTAAATAATGTGTGAGATCAACTATTTTTTTTACATTTTCTGAAAGACACATCCCCCGATCTGGTACCTGTACAGCCTGAGATCAGGTGATGTAGGTAGGTTAACTCAGAGGAAGATGGCAGTGCCCAGCCCATGCTGGAATGAAAAGGGAAGAAATGATGGCACGGGACTGACTGGACTAGGATCATGGGATGGGTGGGACAGACAATGTACCTGCCTGCCTCTTCACAAACCTTTCTGTAATGTACACTGATCTGCGCATGTGCAGCCCAATATACATCCCAGCATAACTTCCTGCCAGGAATAAATAAACTCCTGTGCACACCTGTCAGAGTATCATTCCAGCCTAACCAATCAAGACAGCCCAAAGATACCAAACATGGAAAAGGACTAGGTGAAGATGCTGGCACCACCATGAACACTAGTGCCCTAAAGGACTCACTGTAACTCAATAGGTGACATGTAAAACAAGAATATACACAACTTTCTGAAATCATGTGTAATGATAAACCAACAAATTGGCAGATGTGCCAAATACTTGACCCCCTCCCCCCCCCCTTCCACATGGTTCCTTCCACCAGCTTGTACACCAATACACAGGCCACTGCTGAGGTAACGATAGGATGTTACCATGAGTAACATTAACCATGGTAACAGAGGCCACGCTAGGTGTCCATTCTTACACAAAGTGGCATTTTTTCCATGGTACAAGTTCACTTTAAAGAGTTTTCTGACTTTTAAATAACTGCTGTACAATATAAAGCTTAAATGAAAAACGTAACAATGTTAAAGACTACAAATAAACAAACTACGACCATCACGACAAGATATATACCTCACAGAGGACTAACACCATCATACCCCTCTGTAACTATTATATGAAACCCACCCGGACCAGACATTACAGCCACTCACCTCACCGTCACCAACCGCGCGCACATCTACGCACGCACAGACGTGCAGCCTCCCACGTGACCGACCCTTTCGCGACGCTGATTGGAAGAGCGGCCAGTCAACCTCGGGAGAGGCACTTTCCATTGGCACGCGGGGGCGTCCCTAGTGCGGGGTTGTCACGTGATGTCCATGTCTAACGGGACATGGTGGAGAGAAGTGACACTCAGCTCAGAGCTACATAGAAACAGGGTCTCGATGAGCCCAGTTGTGTCACTTGGCAAGGCCACATGGCAGTGCATTGACTCCATAGCTACCACCCTGTTGGCATTAGGTAGCCAGTGATTATTATTATTAATAAACAACTTTTTTTCCCCTATTAATGAAAGCGCTCCTGTGCACGCCTGAGATGCTTGGGCATGCACGGAAGGAGCAGCCATGAGCATCCCAGGATGCGTGACGTAGGTATCCCGGGAGGATCTGCACTGCCATTCATTCTTGATCACCTAGGCGATCGAGAATTAGGGCGCAGTGCTGCACCCTTTTTTTTTAAAGAAAAAACAAGCACACAGAATTTTTACTTAAAACAAAAGGGTTGCCTAAAATTCTTGTGAAAATTCTGAGTTTAGGTACGCTTTTATTAGGGGTTACAAATAACAGACAGCAACAGACAGTGACACAGGAGGAGGAGAGGACCCTGCCCAAGGGAGATTATAATCTAGGAGTAGGAACATTATAGAGGAAGAGCTTTGCACCACCATGAAATGTTACAAGTCCTCCCTTGTTGTCCTGACCACTGGGAGAGCCTTTGCAGTGTTTCTGTCATGGCGGTGAACTGAGAGGGAGCAATGCTGAATTAAAGCAGGACTTTCATGAAAAAAAAAAATCACCATTCCTAATAGCAGGATCACTCCAGAGATCGAACCTAGAGAGTCCCTCGGCTTACCACTTCTCTCCAGCGCTGCCATTTTCTTTCCTCCAGGTTCTTCACACATCTAATTTTGCACTGCGCAGGCGGGAGATTGGGTGACATGTCTTCCAGAAAATGTTAAATAGCAAGTGCAGTTCACATGCGTAAGATCAGCACTTTTTCTTACATTCTAAGAAAGCCTTATTACACATGGCCAATATCAAGCATGCCCAGAAGGAGCAGCCCACAGCCTTCTGGGTTTCCCTTTCAGTCTTTACTATCAGGGCAGTTTCAGGGGTCGCCAATCAGTGGTCCACAGAACAATTTGGACATTATTTGCAATTGTTTTAATAATAAAACAAAAATAATATTCTCATAAATTCTTATATTCTGACAATTTTCTTCTTTATATTGCACTAAAATTATTAAAAACAAGGGAGGCGCAGCATGACGTCAGTGTAGTGTTAAGTTGTATGAGGCGACCGATACCGAGCCGTACGCTTCAGTATTGTTTGCAACATTACAACAGTCAACCTGCTCCACGAATAGTATAAAGTAACAATAGTAATACTTCACTTACCGTGAGCTGATCAATGAATCAGAGCCTCCACAGTCCTCGTCAGGCAGGTAGATCATTATTTTACAAATGTATTTATCTATTTAAAAAAATCATATTATTGGTCAGTGGGTCTTAAAATGATAAATTTAGTACTTAGTGAGGACCAAAAGGTTGGCCACCGCTGGTAAAGATAGAAGGGTAAGAGTCCTCTTCAAAAAACATATTCAATTTTACAAAATGTGGTGATAGATCTGCTTTAATGTAACATTTTACTTCCTAACTTCTGCTGCTGCCATAAACAAAAGAAAAAAAGAACTTTATTATTGTGCAGTGAACCAGTTCTTGGTTGTGGTGACTGCATTTGTTTTCTTTTTTAAGGCTAAGGCCAAGTTGACAGAGACAAAAAGTCACACAACAAAAAAACACCTTTTAAACTGCCTGTTTCAAAGCATGAAGATGTACAAAGGCTGTATGCAAATGTCATACTGTTTAGAAAAACTGTCTGTGCTTAACTATGTTTTGTGCAAGAAGAGACAAATTCTTTAAATCCAATGTCCTTGTGGAATGCACTGATATCTCAGCCAATGTTATCAGCCTTTCCAACTATTTTCTAACCACAAAAACAACTCCTTTGCAATGAAGATGGGTGGTGTGTTTTGAAGTTCTGCCCCAGGGTGACAACACCTTCTCTATGAATACAATACATTAGGGAACATTGTCACCCTATGACAATGTAGTAAGTGTGTTGCTGGAAAAATCAAATTTTTTATTATTAAACTGTATTTATATAGCGCCAACATATTACACAGCACTGTACATTAAATAGGGGTTCAAATGACAGACACAGACAGTGACACAAGAGGAGGAGAGGACCCTGCCCAGAAGAGCTTACAATCTAAGAGGTTGGGGAGGTAACACACAATAGGAGGGGTGAAAACAAAGGGATAAATGTCTGTGAAACAAAACTAATGCAGCCACTAAGGCCTGCCAAAGACTGGTGATTTGGAAAAAACTATATTTTATGTTTTTGGATTTTAAAAAACTTTAAAGCTTCTCTGTCAGTCATCCAATAAGTGTTGTACTTATATGAAGTTTCCTATCTACACTTGTTACTCACACTGCGGCTTTCATCAGACTCTTAAGCTTTTACCAGTCCTTGGTGTGTCAGATATGATACTGTGCACTGTGCCTCCATCCTCAAACTCCCAGGCCCCTATTTTGTTTTGTAGTGATGTATGAATCAGGGGATGAAGCTACAGATGGCATTGGGAGGACACCAGCATCCAACAAACCTGGAAGTGACAAATGCTGAAGTTTCTGATAGAGACAACAGCCCTGGAATGGAGTGAAGGGAGTGCTGGAAATGGTATAGTGCCTCCACTATTCTACTAATGCAGGGGCTATCATATAGGATTTTCCTTTAGATTAAAAGGGTCACTTTAATTGATGCAAACCAGCTTCTAATGCTTCTCAACTCCTCTGCTCCAACCCAGGGCTGTTTTCTGCTTCATTCTCCTGTGAGATTGTGCTGGTTGGATAACACACTTCAAGGCAGAATGTCTGTGACAACCTGGGCTCATAGGAAGTACATTGAATGACATCTAACAAGTTACCTCACTTCTTCTGAGGTCAGAATATTGAGGATCAGGAGCACTGGGTAGAGCTGTGAGTATGCAGAGGACAGTACTGTAAAGCAGGCAAGTATTGCAGTGAAAGCTGTGTTTGTAGGTAAGCACCTTGAGCACCTAATTTTAAATATTGGTGATTTGCTTCTATACCCACCACGCATCAGCTAATGGTGCTTTGTTGGCTTTGGGAATTCTGCCTATAGGATATTTGTACTTTTAGTGGTTATTTTTTAAATTAATTCCTTCATGATTTGACAAGTTTTAAAAATGTATGCAATGATCCAGGTCCAGCAAGATATATAATCTAATTTACTCTAGTATAATTGTGGCTCCAGCTGATTATGTGCCCCCATATCTACTCAAATAGCAAAAGGATCTGAACCTCAACAAATCTCTAATTGTTTGCTATTTTGTCAAACATCTTCTATCTGCTTGGAATTTCAGGAAACATATTGTATTTCTTATGGTACCCAGTGTCTTACATGCCATGTTCTTTACAGCTACTGATCTCTGTTGGCACTGTACAATGTGACCAGGCACTCTTCTTCATATTTTTTGGGATTGCTCAAGGATTCAATCTGGGAATTTGTTCAAGCCATTTTGCTACAATTTACTGACAGAGAAATGACTTTTGGTCTGGCTTTTTTCCTCCTCTATCATAATAACTTAGGATACATCCTAACTTATTGGTTTGTTAGATGTGGCCAAAGCTTGCATCCCTGCTATTTGTATCAGCAGAGTGTCCCAAGGTGGTTCAGTGTTTTTTTGCAATACATGATATAAACAGAATAGAAGATCTTACCTCCAGATTAAAGGGATCTAAAAAGAGCTTTCGCCAGAGTTTACATCAGGATGCATTTTTTCCTTTCCAGCGAAGTCAAATGGCCAGGCCAATAATCCCTGACGGCCAATTGTGTAGTTATCTCTCCAAGTTGTATTACCAAAAGTCAATGATGCCTTCAACCCCCCTACTTTTTATTTCTCCTACACCCTTTTTTTTTTAGTCCCTATTCTGTTAATGCTTTGTATGTTGTTTTTGACCTTATCCTTGCTCAAATGGGTTGTTTTAAATTAACATTTTTTTTGCTTTAAAAGGAAACATATTTTGCGACTGGTATTGGATACTTCTGCAAATCATTTTCAGTTGATTGGTTGCTCATTTGCAGTTGGCTCTGTTCTACTCAACATTTTTATGTTACACAAGGTGTATTTTACATAAAATGCACTTCCTTACATTTATTGTATTTCTGTGAAGCTTCAAAGTTTAAAGCAGTGGAATTAGCTATGCACAGTTTTTTGATCAATGGATCAAAGAGAGTTGGTGACTGGACTGCAGTCAGTCACATGGCTGTCGCCCCTCCAATCAGAGACCTTTTTTATTTCGCCAAACAGAACTTCGTGAAATGCTTTGGTACCCTAATACCTACATCGTCACTTAATAGAGATTCTAGGTGAGTATGGTAGCTATAACTATGCACTAAAAACTTTTTATTCCTCAACTGTGCTTCATGAACAATTGCATATAATAAGTGATATATAATTGTGAATGGCTAACTGTTAACTGTATACAAGAAACACTGGTAAGCAGCATTACATGCAATGTCTGCTTAAGTATTTAGTGCTGAATAATGGAGATACCAATAACTCCTCATAACTAATGTGCACACATTAAGACCAGACCAGCCTTTCTCAACCCTATTAACATGAAGGAACCCTTCAAATAAAGTTTAGTTCTTAGGTAACCTCTGCTGGAATCACTATATCCACATATAATTGGTAAATTAGTGTGGTGGTGAGAAAATTGGCTCTTACATTACTGGCCTCCTGGCCAGTATGACACACTTGCAGATAGCCAAAATGATCATTGATGTCAATTTAACTGACCTAAAAGGCACTACATTGCACATTGCTCAAGAAACCCCTAGCAACCTCTGGAAGAACCTTGAGGTCTGTAGAACCCTGGTGTAGAATCACTGGAATACAGACACAGATGAATATCTGTCAGGACTACAGATTACCCAGGGAACCTTTATTACAATAACAATGTAAACTGCATTTTTAGGACTTTTTAAGACTAGCATCACAGTGTACTGGAACCCCCTCTTTATATTTGCTTTGTTTACTGTCCATTTCTGTTTTCAATACTTGTTCACTGGACAGATCAAGTGTTCCGTAAGTGAAGATGGTATACCTTATCTGCCTACAAGCACCTATTTTGAGAAAGTGACCAGAACCAATGAAACTTCTAGATTAGCATCATTGCTGGGCTACATATTTCCCACAAGCGTCAGTTTACATATTTTCCTAAACACAGGTCTTTAGGTTTTCTCAGACTACCGGGTTAATAGTTAAGGTAATCATCGCTGTCAGCTTCTGAGACTATATCAGTTACGTTTGTACAGTACAAGTTAACCATTTCTCTGAAAAGGACCATGTTGGACGGTTGGGTCGGTTTAGGCACGTTGGAAGTGCAGTTTAGAACACAAAACCTTACCTTGATCCAATTTATTTATATTGAAATCAGAAAACATCATACAGTGCAACATTTTTACAACATTTTATTTTCAATACATATAGTATATTTTGCTTTGGACATTGTTAACTAAATTTGGGATAAATAAAGTCATCATACAAATATAAAAGTAAAGGGTCAGTCCATCCAAACTGATAAATCATATTGACAGTTGACATTTCAACTGACCAAATCACCTTGACTTCTTAAACCTCTGAAATTGCAGTAGCTGGATCTCCAGATCAGAAACGTTCTGGCTCTGCACCCCATACAATGGGGTTTTCTTTCTCCTGCTGCATTGTTCTGTCATTTAGAGAAAAAAAATATTACTGACTAATATGGAATAGCTGATGTAGTTTATTATGCAGCAATCTGCACAAAACAGAAATACCTGTTTGATGGACAAACATTTTATGCAGAAACAAGGTTTTCCTAGTTCACACATTAAATTCAAGTCTTTTGAAGAAGGCTATAATGTGAGGACACAAAAAAATATCTTCACACTGTGTTATAGCTCACACTGACATTTCATCATTGGATGAAGGTAGTTCTTCACTGTTCAGATTTGTTTGCTACTGAAGAGAACAATTCTTCTGGGAAAAAAGGCTACAGAATTCATCTTCACATATTTATCCAAACATATGGATGAAAAAAAAAAAAAAATGTTCATATCTGTGGTACAAACTGCAAATAAATTGCTTCCCAACAGCTTCTGGACTTAAACCTGAGGGTGGCCCGGCCACAGCATATACAGTATAAAACTATACATCTAATGCTCTATTAACTAGAGTGTTGGTTTCATTGCTGCCGCTTTTCCAGCAAAGACTCGAAATCTGGTGAACAGACAAGTTTGTGCTGAACATGTCCAAGAACCATCATTTCTCCTCGTCGGGCTTCCCCAACACTGATTGATACCAGTTCCTACAAAACAGAACATAAGAGGATAGTGTACAAACAAGATTAGGAAAACATGAAAGTACCAAATCAAGGCTTCAAAAACTGCAGAATAAACTATACCAAAGCTAAAGTGGAAGTCAAGGCACCAAAGCAAAAAACTGCTTCATAAAGACACTCCACTACATGCACTTACAATAAATAAATATTAAATATATATATATATATATATATATAATTAATATTACTACACAGCATTTCTATAGCACCAACATATTACGCAGCACTTTACAAAGTACATCGTCATGTCACTAGCTGTCCCTCAAAGGGGCTCACAATCTAATGACACTACCATAGTCATATGTCTTTAACACAGTCTAAGATCCATTTTTTGGGGGAAGCCATTTAACCTAAATGCATATTTTTGAATGTGGGAAGAAACCGGAGTACCTGGACGATACAAGGGGATAAATCTACGATTAACTGACAAGTGGAAACTAACTTACCAAAGAGTTAGAGAATATAAATAGAAAAATATTGAACAGAAAATCACTGTTTACTTGTATTAGGATTGTATAATTGTTACACAATGTAGTTTAAAGTTATTGTATGAACATTCTCAATTCATTTAGTAAATCAGCATCTTAGTATATGATAACTAAAAAATACTGGCTGCAAACCAATAATGTAAATCTATGGCACATACATTAATAGAAGGGGTTCTTGGTAGGGATTCTTACTGATGAACAAAAAAAAAAAAAAAAAACATTTGGTAAGTCATTTACATTAAACGAGACATAAGCATCAATCAGATCGCATATTGAGATTCTAGGTTGAGATAGGTTACATTGCAAATTGGGGCATTTTATATAATTTCTATGGTATGTTTTATTGTATGTTAGTGTAGGTTAAGTTTCCTTCTATTCTGCTCATCGTAACCCAAAAATCCACAAAGGTTTATGCCCCCACCCTTTAGATTGTAAGCTTTTTCAGGCAGGGTCCTCCCCTCCTTTTGTATCATTGTTTGTATCTGTCTGTCATTTGCAACCCCTATTTAACGTACAGCGCTGCATAATATGTTGATGCTTTATAAATACAGTGTAATCAAAATACGAAAAAAAATGGAAAATAAAGTTCCTAATATATTGAACTGTTAGATAGATAATCACCTGTAAAAAGGAGGAGGAAGTCCCTAAGGTGACATCAAGTGTAACTTTGCCCAAAGCAAGCTGTACTTTGCCAGATTTTCGCACAATTAGCTTTCCAATCTGTCCCTCAGACACATTACGTAATGAACAGATCTCTTCAGCTGCTGGTGTCTCCTGCAGATAAAAAAGGGAAAATAAATCACATACAATGTACACAGCATCAACTAGTCCAAGTGGTACAGACTACTAGAATCCAGCTACAAATAATAATAAAAATCATGACATTGGAATACTCTACATACATGGAATACAATATATACCATACTAATAATACAACATAATAACATAAAGGATAGTATAACATGTAAGCACAATAGAAAAATTACTACATTAGATGTGAAATTCTACTTCGTAGCAGCGATTAAAACTGAGACTGGGCAAGTAAACTTCCCTTGTAAGTCTTCTGCCTTGATTGGATGATTTAAATGATTCACTTTGATGGCTTGATCAAAGCAAAACACAGTGCCATTTTTGATTTCTACAGTGATTAACTAGGCAAAATTCTGTCTAAAAGCAGACAAATCTTTCTCTATGTGTCCTTCCAATTTAGCAAAGCTTCAATAGAACATGAGCTCCCCACATACCTGACTTTTTTCCTTGACTAGCAAAACATGACCATCCTCAGTTTGAACTTCAGTACGGACAGGTCGAGATTCCTGGCTAAGCGGCTGTCCAGGGAGGGTGTCTGGAAGCTGCACAAATAAGAGGGTGTCCTCTCCAGAGATCTGCAGAGATTCCAGCAATTCTGGGAGTGGTACATCCTTCTTTTCTGGAGGCTTCTTCACTGGAGGTGCCTTGCTCTGGTGGACTCCAAATTTCATTTCCTCATCCTCCATTGGTTCTTCTTTTACTAGAAAAGAAAAGTAAGAAGAACTTAATAAATAAAAATAATAACACTAATAATTCTAAATTATTAGAGTTTATAATTAAATATACTGTCCATTGTCTTAATTATTTTTGGTCCTATTCCATTTAAAGCAACCTGTTGTGACAAATACTGTTACTGCAATCTATAATATCCAGGAAGTACTAAATGACTGCTCGTCTCTAGCTTCCATGCATTACTTAAATTCCTGATCTGCAACTTATTCTGAGTCAGTGACTGAGAAAGCAGCATAGCCAGGGCATGGAATGGTAGCCAGGCAACTAATGGTAGAGATTTTAGGCAACATTAACAGCCTTCAATTTTTTTCACAACAGGTTTATTTTCAGTCTGCAAAGTCTAATCCAAGAATCACATATGTTACATTAGGCAAAAGCCCAAGAGAATAACTGCTTTACTAGTAAGCAAAGATACCCCAAAACCTTACCATTGAATTCTTATAAATAAAGCCTATAAAGATGTCTCTACTTACTAAAGGTGAACTAGATAACTAAAAACACATAGTCAAGAGAATTAACCAAAATAAATAAACTTTACTAATTTATCTGTTAGGCTGAAAACTGTCTGGTACAGAGGACTTTGGAGAATCCATGACTGTAGAAACTGCTTTATACGGCACTATAATGCTGTTTATAGCGAACCCATCTCAAAGACAAATGTGCTGCAATGTGGCACAAAACAATGTGTATTTGTGCATTTAAGCATTGTGAGGTGCCTAAGGTAGTGTGTTAACTCAACAATGAACACTAAATATGATACATTTTCGCCGAAGAGTAACATACTGTTTTAATTATTACCAGGCTTTACTTTTCAATAAGATTAAAAATAGAATACATATGACTGCACAGGCTGATTTGTAGCTAATCATAGGGACAAATGAGACTTGTACTTGCATTGCTCAACTGTTTTTCTAAAACTTTGCTCAGTTATTGGTTGCAACTACAGGCTCTATCCTACTACTTTTACATGGACCTCTTCTGTTATCATACCAACACTCAGTAAAAGTAATAAGCGCAATGTATTCTTCAAATCTTCCTGGGGTCTGTCTATTTATCAGAAGACACATCCAGTCTGCTGGTAAACAGACACACTTTCTCTAGTCCCTATCACTGACAGTAGTGATCATAAGAAGGTGTTCCTGGAAGGATGTCATGTATAAATATATATCTATGAATTGTGGTCCTTTTTGAAGAACATTCTGCACTTTTTGCAGCGCCCAGACTAACTGAAAGTATGTCATTCTATAACTTTAAGCTTGTGTTAATGGACAAATGCAACTTGCATGCTATTGCATTTGTGATGCTTATGATGAGCAGTTGACCTCCTATGCTGCATGAATCTGTTGGTGCTGCGTTTTTGTCCCCATAGACAAGAGTGAAGCAGTTCTGGAACCAAAACACATTTGATACAGGCCTATTATAGAATTTTTTACATACAACTAGTACATTTTTTTTCTTTGTTGAGATATTAGTCTGCTGTAATAATCTATGCAGAACAGAGCAGCACTCTGAGCCACTCAGGGCTTTTTTGCACAGTGCTCTCAGTGATAAAATGAACATGGCAACACAAAGGAATGATGCAAAGGAATGATCTCCTTATTGTGAATCTGCTAATTACAATTTCCAATGTACATTTTTATGGGAAGGTAGGTCTCTAAATAGTAACTGCAGTGCAGCCTGTACAGAGATAGTTTGTGCCGATTGTTGGAGGTCACTAGATCACAGGGTGAATAAACTAGAGATGGCAGGCAGAATAATGTACAATTATAAGTATTTTTGTATTACTGTACCTACCTTTGACAGATGAGGGGTCCACTTCCATCTGCTCTTCTTTGGGGAGTTCAGATAGAGGCTTTGTGTCCTTATCTTCATCTTCTTCCCGGAACAACCAGCCAGAGTGTGCCAGGGGGAGCTGTACAGGATGGTTGCGAGCATCATTCTGTAAACCTGGGTCATCCAGAAACTGTAAAAGGAGAGTTGTTATACTATGGAAGAAACGTAAAATAGAAAAAGAAGATGTGTTTTTTATATAACATGAGAAAAAAAATCTTTAGAGGATCAAGAAAAAAACAAAAAACAAACAGAAAACAAAAATTATCTCTAAAAATGTGACCCACCTTATCATTTTTCAACATTTGCAGGATCTGTTTGGTTTCTTCCTCAGTCTCCCTTTTCTCTCGTTTTATGTTGATAATATGGGAAGGACCCATATCAGCAGCATCAGATGGGCCATCCCATGCAGCTACAAATAATATAGAAAAATATTCATTTGTTTACAGATATATGGTAGAAACAATGTCAGACAAAGTAAGCACAGTGGCAGAAAACACTGATGTCATTGGATCTTTTTTTTTTTTTCAATAAACACAAGACTAAATATAATATCTTCTGTTTAATTTGTTTTACTATGTTTTCTTCATCTACTTTTAGAACTTCATTGAAAATCAGATGATGTTATAGGTTAGAGTTATATATAAATGGTAAAGGGTTCATAAACTTTCAAGCACCACTGCATGAGCCTCCCCTAGGAGATAAAATTCCAGATTTGGGTATGCAATGGTTCCAGAAATTGTCACAGCAGTAATAAAGCCACTTGTGATATGTAGCCTAATACATTTTTGTGCACAGTGCCATGGCATATCACCTAATGAAGGGGATGTAGATTCCTCAGTGTGTCAGCTATTGGCACGTACTTACAAAGCTAATAACCTAATTTTTGAGATCCTCTTTTGTCTAACTTTGTTTGAAACCAAATATGGGACATTCAATCACTTGTTCCAATAACAAATACTTCACACATTTAAACACAGATGCCCCCTCACCCAAAATGTATTTCTATTTTTTTTTATAATTTCATACTTCCTATTGTAAGGTCTATGAGCTAGTTACATGATGCCCCAGTATCCTATTTACCTCTTTTTTGTGCCGGCTGTCCTGAGATGCACTACAAAGGAAAGCTCCATGCAATGCATTCTGGGCTGTTTTTTTGTATCCTTAAGCCTTTGGTTCCCAAAAAACAAAACAAAAATAGTCCAGGACTACATTTAAAAATATTATACATGGCACCCATAATGCATATTACATTTTCAATGGCTCCAGAAGACTAGTAAACAATAGAGCACAATTATCATCAGGCAAGTACCGGAACAGTCCAAAAGAGGATATCATAGTCCTGCACATGGACTGCTATCAATACCAGGGGTGTATTATAATGGATGGAAAAGAAAAGATCAAAGTCCTGAACATGGACTGCTATCATTACCAGGCAAGTACTGCAATATGTGCAGAAGCTCACATGATTCCTTCACATATGACCAGAAATACTCATTTCCCTGCCTGTCATTCTTGTGGAGTTATCTGTCTATGAGAATGAGAAATTAATCCATCAGGTTTAACCAATACTAATCTTTTATAAGTTTTACTTTTCTTTTTGAGCTGCTCTGCTGGTCCCTGCTCAAAGATGGAGTGACTCTGGATAACTTGTGGCCTTCCTCGTCCCCTTCCTGGTCCATCTCCTCGTCGATCTCTATTACGCTCAGATCTTTCAACTTTTACAGAGACATCCTCTTTTGGCCTAGATAAAGAGGCAAAAGCATTAAAATTAACTAGTACAAATAGATATGCTGAGAACAACACAAATAAAGAACAAAAGAAGACAAAAAAAAGGAAATCTGTCAAAAGAAGAATTCTGCTGACCTCCTCAAGAAAATGCTAGCACACTTGCTGCCAAGTAAAAGCAGAACCCCCCAATCTACATTGCTGAACACCAGTGGCTCAAAGCAAAAGTAGAGGAGGTACATGATGGCCAAATAATTGGGAGGTCAATAATGATATTTGAAATACTTCTCTCATGAGAGAGTTTCCTTTAAACTCATCCTAATACAGAGGATACATTGCAGATGGACAACTAGAATTATGTGGGAGGAGGCTGCTGGACAAGTGAAGATACTCACTCTTCTTTAATTTTCCGGCTTATTATGTTGGGAGCAAATGTTTTCTGTAAAAAAGCAAAACAACAAGTCACAAAACATGACAACTATAAGTTTAAATACAGCATTTAGCTAAACCCTCCCTTCATACAATTAGAAAATATATGTCTGTATATGCCTACACACACTGCCTTTGTAAGCCAGTAGATATGGATATATGGAGAACCCACCTTTCGGACGCCTCCAAGGGTAAGATCCCTGGAGCGGATAGAGGGGAGACGGCCTGGGGTGAGGGGTGTTGATGGTCTGCGGCCCACCAGTCCTCTACCAGCTGAAATCGGGGTCTTAGGACCAGAGTCATTTTTCTGAGCTCCATCAGACATCCTGTGGGAAGAGAAGAAATACCTAGACACAATTCTGCACATGGAATATGAAAATAATAGATGGTTGTTAGGAAAAGTACCACAAATAAATCACCAAAAATAAAATAAAAGTAAGCGGGAACAGGCATCAAGAGACCTTGAACTTTTACATTCTGATACATTCAGATGAGGGAAAACCATTAAAATGTAATAAATTTCAGAAAATAAAGTAGAAAATCAGCATCCATTACAAAGTTTGTTCCAGAGGAACTCAATGGCATGATATCAGTTACAGCATGTAGACCAGCCAGTGGGAAGAATGTCACCCTTACAGGTAGCCAAAAACATAATTTGTATCTGCTAAACGGAGAATCAAAAAATACTTATTGCTCAGGGAATCCCTAGCAAAAACTCTGGAGGAAAACTGGTTGAGAAACATGGGGCCTGATTTATTAAAGCTCTCCAAGGCTCGAGAGGATACATTTTCCACAGTGAAGCTGGGTGATGCAGCAAACCTGGAATGGTTCTGGTCCAGGATTCAAAATATTTTCTGGATCATCCTGAAAGTGTATCCACTCAAGCCTTGGAGAGCTTTAATAAATCGGGCCCACTGTGTGAGAGGAGACAGATTGCCATCCCATCTGTTGGTGCTGCATACAACCTGGCCCAATCATTAGGCAAAAATATCTATAGATGTAAGTGTGGCATTCTTTTCAATAAGCACCACTATTGGAAAACATTATTCCCACTGACCAAAAATATTAGGGGTATTCTCCCTTTCAGAGACAGTAATGTAATGATTCCATTTTTCTTCTGACCACCAATGGATGAAGCAGTGTTCGCCCCAAAAATGTTTTCAGCTTGGTTGGAAGAAAATGTAGGCGTGTGGACAAAAAGTGAGAAGCAAAGCATAGCGTTCCCTGTTGTGTTCGTAGGAATCCAGTAACCCAGTAATTCTGTCAGCTTTCTACTGCCCCCGTATACTTTGCTCCAAATTTAAAATGCAAACCCCCTCGTATGTCTAATTTTTTCAGTGTCCCGGTTTTATACCCTAACTGACTAATGCAGTGGTAGCCAATCAGTGGACCGTGGCTCTTGCCGGTGCCAGGAGGAGGACCCCATGGGGGAGGCACCCGCCAGAGCCGCGGACCACGTCTTCCGTACAACCAGCCCACTCTCCCATCGCATCTGGCATCATAACGTCAATCTTGTGGAAGTTTCTTCCCATTTGAGTGACACACGGCTCCCCGCACATGCACGGTCCAGAGTGCATTTAGTGGTCTGTAGGTCCCAAAAGTTTGGCAACCACTGGTCCAGTGCCCCTGTATTGTGACGCAACTTTTCAGTAACTACCTAAAAACAGCCGGCTGGTTTATGAAAAGTGTGGGGTGGTGCACCCTGCCGTAAGGGACTGAGAAGGAGCACTATAGGGACATCTCTCCCAATCACCACCATCATAAGGGCACACCTCTTCCAGTGGCACCAATGCAATGACCACCAACATATGAGAGCCTGTCTATGTTTTGTTGAACATAGTTTTTAATTTACAGCAGATGTTAAAAAAGAATAGCAGTGTTCTCCCCAGCCGATTTTAGCAGGGCGCACCAACCGGCACATTTAAGTAACCACCTGGTTGTTCTTGGGTGGTTACAGAACAGTTGGGTCATAATACAGGGGCTGCCACCCGCCTAAAATTTCTTCCCACCCAGCTTAAAAAATTTTCTGGGTTGAGCACTGAATTGTATAGTATATCCCATAGTATAGGTGTGTTTTGTCCTATATTTTATATTATAAATGAATATGGGGTAATAAAGTTTAAAGTAGAGATTCAAGGAACATTTAAATGCTTCATGCATCAGGAAGGATTTTTTCCCCCAGTTGGAGCAGGGTTTTTTTGCCTCCATGGATGGATTCTGGATCGACTATGTCTATAGGGTTGTTATCTGGGATATGTTATTTCCCTAGTGGTTGAGGTAGTTTTTAGGTAACAGATAAATAGGTATAACATGGCTCAGTGGTTTCCTAAGACCTGAAAGCATACCTAAATTCTCTTTACATAAAAGGGTAGACATCTCTGGTATGTGCAGAAGAAGCTCTTTCATCAAAAGGGGGAAAAAAATTGCCGATCTCACGGATGTGCAGTGAAATCGGCAAGTTTTTTTCCCATCTACATCACCGGATCTCGGGCCTGGGTAGGGCGACTCAGGAAGAAGAAAAAAGGAAGATGGCGGCGCCCCAGTCCCGCAGACAGATGCCGGGATGTCGCAGGACCTGATGGAAGAGAGGACTTCTCAGGACCAAATGACAGCTCTACGGGACTAAAAAAATAAGGACTGCAATAGGCTATCCAGGCCTTGACATCAATAACACAGCGCAGATCTAACGTTCAGCTTTGGGGGTTTTGGTCACATGACCAGGTACTCACCTGCTGCAGCAATACCCTGTGCAGCAGGTGAGCATTTTATGCAATTTATATTCAATATTATTGTATTTTTATTTAGCTCTCAACTACATTTTATTAATATCCTCTGTCTTTAATAAACTCATTCTAAATATCATCTCAAATATGTAAAAATAGTAAAAAAAAAATTGAACCTGTGCTGCACAAAAAACATAAACTGAATGATGTAAA
Source organism: Pyxicephalus adspersus (assembly GCF_032062135.1). Classification (NCBI taxonomy): domain Eukaryota; kingdom Metazoa; phylum Chordata; class Amphibia; order Anura; family Pyxicephalidae; genus Pyxicephalus; species Pyxicephalus adspersus. Next base: position 20,072,584 of record NC_092859.1, read on the forward strand.
GCAGAGACAGCTGGCACCATGGCAGGTATATGCTCTCTTCCTATATCTCTACCTATACACTATATATAGTCTGGAGCATTACCAAGCAGCCATAGCGGACCATATATATTTTATATATTACAGACAGATCAATAGAACCTCCATAAGAGTCTGATACCAACACACAACCCTCACCTGACTGCAATCAACACCGCATGTCTCCCACCAGCTCTGCTCTTTGATCACGTGACACTGCGCTGCATCACTTCCGCCCCCGTACAAAGCATGCCGGGGGATGTAGTTCGCAGGAATCTGCTGAAGTCACGTGGGTATGCTGTACGGCGTTTAGAAAGATTTAATATCAGAACAATGTGAAAAATACGACAAACTTATAAATAATTATAAGTGCTCTCTAGGGGTTTTAAGATAAGTGCACTAAATTAAAGATTTTGCACTATTAAAAAAGATGAACAATTCATGTGAGAAATGTAGGGACTTCTTATTATTATTAGTGTCCAATTGTGGTTGCTAAAAAAAGAAAAAATGTGTTAGGCTTAGTATACAAAATCAGATTTTTACTTCTGATCCTATGAGTTGCTAACTAATCATAAGAGACTATTTTCAGTTGCTTTTGGATAAATCAGAAATCTTGATCAACATTGGAAGTACACAAGTTGTATTGTGTGTATGACATTTGATCATTTCTATCTGGGAATAAAAATTTTCAGTGTTTTGGGACTAACGACCAATCGCAGGTCAAAATCTTGATCTGTTCAGTCAGTAAAACTCAAAAGTCCCTTTGTCTATCTTAAGTTCAGTTCATCTTAAGTTGATTTTTTTAGATGGATATAAAAAATATTTGAACAAATATTTTACCTATTAAAAAGTTTTATTTTCAAAGTGTTGGCATATCTGGGAGTGTGGGTGAGTCATTGCCATATATACAATGTCCATACTCCATACCCTGCACAGGGTGGGCACAGGAAGCTGTGGGGTTACACACCGGTAAAAGGTTGAATTGTCCTGTGCTCCATCTCAGATCCTTCAGCAAGTAAAACAGTAATGAGCTCTGTAAGTACTGACATCACAAAATCTTAATGTGGTTTTGGTAATACGTATTATGTTGCACCTTAACATACTTTATTTAAGGCAGCCAAATCTAAAGGAATGAAATGCCAATGTACACAGTATTTATATAGCGCCAACATATTACACAGCGCTGTACAAAGTCCATAGTCCTGTCACTAGCTGTCTCTGTAAGGGGCTCACAATCTAATGTCCCTACCATAGTCATATACCATCACAGTCTAGGGCCAAATTTGGAGGAAAGCCAATTAACCTAACTGCATGTTTTTTGGATGTGGGAAACTGGAGTACCTGGAAGAAAACCCACACAAACACAGGGAGAACCTGCAAACTCCATGCAGATAGTGCCCTGGTCAAGATTCAAACCTGGGACCCAGCACTACAAAGGCAAGAGTGCTAACCACTGAGCCACCATGCTGCCAGGATATTCCCAAAAAAGTGTAAGAACTCCGGAAGATGGCAATGCATGGCATGTGTATTATTGTTCTATATCACAGTGTAGAAATATAAATGGGACCTCATTGTCCCTGGGTTAGCAATTAGAGGAAGAATTACTTTAGACCTCACACTGCTGATAGAAATTTGGCCATACACCTAAAAACCTGTTATCTGTCTAGGTATGAGTGATCACAAACAAGCAATTTATCATGTATTAACATAACGAACAATGCAACCAGTACAGAATTAATGTGATCTATTTAAAGAGCAATCGTTTAATTGATCTGTATTATGACTGGCTGTATTGCACACATAAAGAAAGCTCCGTAAATTATTTTAATAGAGGGTCTTTGGGATACAATTCTTATTTATTTTTTCATTTTAGTTGCATTGAATGATCAAAAAAAAAGGAAATATATCAATCTGTGTTAAATGTATCAAGCTAAAAATACCCTCAGTTACTGGGAATATATGAAATGTGCATCTCAAAAGCGCAGCATTCCAGCTCCCTGCACTACCCGACATTTTGTCAATTAGGGCCCTGGAGAAGGTGAGGGTCCTGAGCAATGACCCAGTTTATCCCCCCTAAACCTGGCCCTGATATGTGGGCTGCAAATGCTAACCTCTTTGCAAAAATGCTAATTGCTTAGATGTTATTATTATTAATAATATTATTATTATTATTATTAATAATAATAATAATAATAATAATAAATAAATACATTTATATAGCGCCACCATAATGCCCCCATTTATCCATGTACAATAAAATAGGGGTTGTAAATGACAGTGACACAGGAGGAGAAGAGGACCCTGCCCTGAAGAGCTTACAATCTAGGAGGTGGGGGAAGTATCACACAATAGAAGAAGAAAGTAGGAGCAAGTCAATTAGGACGAGGAAGACCATTCCAGAGAGCCGTGGCTGCTCTATAAAACTCTTGAAACTGTGCATGTGACGAGGTTATGATTGAGAAAGTCTTTAGTAGGCCATTGGAGGTGCGAACAGAGCGGCCAGGGGTGTATTTTTTTTACAAATTCAGAAAGGTAATGCTGATTATCATCACATCCACTCTATGGCTTGCCAATATAACTTCTTGAGTTGAGGCTTTTTTAGAGATGCATTAAGGTGCAGCATTTACTGCATGCTCAACCATGCTTTCAACCGCTCCTATTCAACTGTATGGGAGAGGTTGGCAACCACTTTGTGCACTTGTGTTGCGATCTCAAAAAAAAAAACAAAAAAACACCCATTTTAGCACAATATTACCAAAGTTGGGTGCATGGCAAATAATAGTATTATATAGAAACATGCAATTGGCTTACCCTACAAATTGGCCTTAGACAGTGTTAATGATATTTGACTATGACATTAAATTGTGAGCCCCTTCGAGGGACAGTTAGTGGTATGACTATGGGCTTTGCAAAGTGCTGCATAATAAGTTAAATATATAATGCTATATGAATATGAGCAAATAAATACTTACAAGTAGGTATATATGTATATACAGTATATATTCAAGAGCAAAAGATAGTCAGTGCACCAGGTCCAGTATCATACATTTATTGGAGTTCTATAACCTGACATTATGCAGAGTCAGAAGACCCCTTTATCAAGGCAAAGATACAGAACCAAATCCTCAGAACTTTTGAATCCATTGAAGGTCACATTGGTGGTTTAAGTATAACTTATAATATTGGCCCTTGGTGTGCTAGCAATCTGTTAAGTTGTCTTCCTGTTATAATGATAGAAAAGGCCAGGATGGCACTTCACCTTTAGCTGCTATTCTCACTCATGATCACTGGATCATCAGCAGCAGATGTGCTAATGAAAAGGATGCAGACTTGTTATAGAACTCAATGGGGAGCATCGAAATCAACACTTTTCCAATTGCAGTTATATGTTCTATTATATAGTGAAATCTCTCTTCATTGGTTGCCTTGGTGAGGATGATAGAAGTTTTATGTCAGGTCATAGGAGACGGGTCACCATTTGACTTTTTTTGTAAGGCACATTTCTAGTAGCTGACAATGGCCCCGGTGTTGATTACAGCTGGCATCCTATTATTGGCAACATCACTGTGATTAATTATTCCCTTTGAAACTGGAAAAATTCCAGTGCCTCGTGTTGTTAGCATCTGATGGTGTATCTGTTATTTACATTAACCCCAAAGCTGCCAATGCCACCCCCCCTCCCCAATCTTTAATAACAGGCTTGAGCAACGTGCAACTTGCGTCAGAATAGAATGTAACCTTTTTGTTGCCAGATCTTTCTGTTAACCATTCCCATTAATTTGTTGTCCCATTTGATTCTTTAAACCTTTGCCTGGCTTCTTCAATAGAGAGCAATGTGCAGTAACTCATAGAAACCAGTTACCAATGATCCATTTTTTTCTAACTGCTGTAAAAAAAGATTTTAAGTTGCTATGGGTTACTGAACTTTGTGCATCCCTAGTAATCTCCAGCTCCATTAATAAGACTGGTAATTTTTATTTTCTGTATCTCATTCTATCATCCCCCTCTCTCTCTCACCTCCTTCTCTCCCTCTCTGTCTCTCTCTCCCTGCTTTGCTGTTACCCTCCTACTCACTATTTTTCCTCTCTCTCTCCCTCTCCCCTTTCTTTCCTTCTCTCATCTCATTCCTTCACTCTCTCATTCCTCAGAAAGGTACCACAGCCACCCTCCAAGGTATGTTATCTATCTACCTGCTAATATGATGCTGCCCTGATATCACCTGGTATTTGCTGGCACAATACAAGATATGGAATTGCAATGTCTGCAGGTTTTGCAGGTGACGTTTCCTGGGATTTGTGACATTTTGTGATGGCTAGATCTGAACTTTTCTCCATGGTTCTGAAAAATTTGTGTAATTGTCTGTGCGTAGTTTCTGCATAACCATACGGAGAGGTATTCAAATTTACCTTCTGCAGAATATTTAGAAACTGATGAAGACCTTTAAGCTAGTTTATTCAAATTGAATTTGGAGAACTGATGGAGAACTGATGGCTGCCCAAAGAAATAAGGGAGATACCAACATATGTACAATGACCGCTCGAATCTGAATTGTTGTTGGTCAGCTCCCTTATTTGTCATTACTTATTAATGGATCAACAACTATACTAGCTCATAATTAATCTGTGAATATGGTAGAGTGAAATGTTATTGGTTGCTATAGGTTTCTGCACTTTGCTTATCTTTATCACACTGCTTTACTAAATAGGCCTTTGGGTTTTATAAATAAAACTGACTTTGACATCTGATGTATGAAAGGTGCGGCGGCCATCCAAATGGCGTAATTTACTGTGCCAAAGCACATTGCAAAATTATTTATGAAACTTGATTGGTTGCAATTGGCAACACTTTTTTCCTTTGCCGATATTCTTCATATATATGTTCAAAAATTTTTTCCATTTGCTATCAGATGGCAGTGTAACATAATGTATTGCGTGTACTTTTCATATGTGAGCTTGGAGAAATCTATATTTGGCAGTATAAGCAATGCTCTGCAGGGGTGGCATAGTCTGTCCTTTTGGATGCCTTAAAACTGTTATGCAAGATAACTGATCTGGCAATGCTTTGCAAGGCATGTGATGCTCTGCATGGCTCATGACGCACTGCCAAGTGAGCTTTTCTGGCAACACCTGAACTGATGGATTCAGCAACATATTTTCACATTGCATAGTTAAGCTGCTGGTGAGGAACTACTAGTCAAAGCATGCCCTGCCAGACACCATGCTGGAACTTGTAGGTTTTTTCAGCAGCTGTAACTGGTTGCATCTCTTCCAGTGGTCCATCCTTTGACTTGATTAAATCCATCTCTCTGGCATGTAAACTGTGAAGATTTGGAAATACGCCCTGAGTAATTTGCAGTAGAGGGATAATAGTGTGGAATGTGGGATAATAGCAGGTGGATGAGAGTCGGAAGTGGCAGCACCAGCTTACAGATGTGTTTGGGGGAGAGCAATGGAAAAGTAGGGACTGTGAGACAGGATTTAGGCCAGCTGTGAGTATTTTACACGTGTGGGTGGCTTGTAAGCAGAGATAGAGAGATTAATGTATAGTATCCTCCCACAGACTGAACATCTATCAGAGAGCTCAAAGAGAAATTCAGAAAAGCAGCAATCAATTGTCGGAGCCAGCACAGAGACTGAGTGAGCTGCTCTACCTGGCAGACAGGTAATGGGAGGAGTGCCCATGTTACCTCCATTCCATATCATATTCCCTATCTCAGCCTTATCCATACTGCATCTTTGTGTTTCTTGTGTGCACCTACCTCTCTTTTTTCTAAATACGTCTATTACTGTTTGCAAGTCATTCATTCAAGTGTCCAGCTGTGCTCAAACCCACACTGGAAAATTACAGTTGAAGGATAAAAGTCTCAGTCTGATTTGTTGCAGGGCCCACGGGGGTTACTTTATAATACATAGCTGCAAAGTGGGGTCTAATGTTGTGCAATACCATTACATTTCTGATTGGTTGTTTTCGGGAAATCCTAAGATAGTGTTTCTCAACCCGGGATCCATTGAACACTTGAGTTCTTCTAGAGGTTGCTGGGGGTTCCTTGGTTAATGAGCAACTTCCAGGTCAGTTTAGGTGACACCAATGATCTTTTTGGCTATCTGTAGGGTGAAATTCTTTCCAATGGCCAGCAATAAATGAGGCAATCTTCCTACCGACCACCATGCTAATTTACTGTGAGCAATGGATATAGTAATTATAGAAGGGGTTCCTAAAGGCCTGAAAGTTATTTTGTAAAGGTCAGTAAATGCTGTCCCAAAACAAGGCACATACATGTACAAAAATGTTCCCCTTATAGGTTGGGGATGGGGTGAACCACTGAAGAGCTGGGAGCTCCTGACTGGTTTGCTCCACTATTTGTAACAAAACTTGTATACTTGATGAATATTTACATACAAATTTCTCTGTAACCAAACAAGGGCCCAATACTTAATCAGAACTATGGTCATCGACTGCTAAATTTATTTCAGATCCCATACTTTTTGGGTATCATCAAAATCAGTATCTCTGAATTAGGCCTAATATTGTTGCCCTTAGCAACCAGTTTACAGTTGTCGTTTTTTAGGTGTAATACGGGTTCGAATTTGAGAGCTCAGCTCGGTTGCCATGGAAAACACATTTTATTCTAAGTTTTTTTTACACAATCTATTTAAAGCAGATGCTACAACATTATATAGGGATATATCAATCAATGCATTTTAGGAAGTAATTCATTCACACATCATTTTAGTTTTTAGGTATGCATTATTTTCTACTCGATAGGTGATTTAATAAAGCTCTCCAAGATTGGAGAAAATAGAATATCATGAGAGTACCTGGGTAATGCAGCAAACCTAGAATGGGGTTCCTAAAATTATTTGCTAATGTTTGGTAAATGTTTTCAATCCTGGACCAGATCCCTTTAAGATTTGCTGGCTCTCCCATGGTAGTCTATCATCTTCAGTTATGGAGAACGTTGATAAATAAGGCCCAATAGCCCTGAATTATTAAAACTCTCTGAGGCTGGAGAAGAGAGACTTTCATCCGTGAACCTGGGTGTTCCAGCAAACCTGGAATGGATCTGGTCAGGAAGTGAAAACAGTTGCTAACAAAAACAAATTACTTTGTATAATTTGTATCCTCTCCAGCCTTGGAGAGCTTTAATAAATCAGGCCTAATGTGTCACTTTCTTTTCTACACCATGCAAAATCCAAATCTCTGTTTTTATTTATCTGTTTCAAGTTTGATGTATGATCTATAAAAGTATTATTTTTTTTATTACCAGGAATGTTTACCTTGTTCGTAGCAGCTCCCTATAATGTTCCTATTTGTAGCCACTGGTAAAAAGTAGAATTGGTTGAATGTTTAGATAAATTCTAAAAGTACCATTTAGGTCTAGTTAATACCTGAACAATTTTTCTAAACAAAACACCAGAAAGTGCTGTTATTCGAAATTTTTGAGTGGATTGGCCTACTTTGAAAAAGAAAACTCCTAGATTGTAAGCTTTTCTGGGCAGGGTCTTCTCTTCCTCCTGTGTCACTGTCTGTATCTGTCAGTCATTTGCAAGCCCTAATGTACAGCACTGCTTATTATGTTGGTGCTATATAAATACTGTTTATTATTAATAATAAAAACCTATACAAAGGAAAGGATAATAGGCTGCTATCTTTCATCCTGGCATTACTAGCTGCCTAGCAGCCATGCTGCTTCAGTGTATTCAGGTTTTCTGGGTCATTGACCCAATACAAGCATACATGAAAAACAAATTCCTGATCCACATACTTTTTCTTGGTTAGTGACTAATTAAACTTTTGGATGAACACAGCAGCTAAGCAAATAGCATTTTCCAAAGGAGAGTTTAGATGGCGGTTTTACCCCATAATTAACAATCTGGGGCCAGACAAATGTCCCTCGGTAAAAGATAGCCATAGGTTGGTGTTATCATCTATACAAGGTGGCAGTTCTCTGAGGTGTGACTTTTTTACCCAAATAATTAGACAGCCATTCTCAACAGCGCTGTGTAATATACTGGTGCTATATAAATACTGTTTATTTTTAACAATATTATTATTATTAATAATAATAATAATAATAATAATAATAATAAATCCCTGGTGTTAGACTTGCATTGTTTGGGTGTATGTATATGACTCAAAACCTAACCTTTAAACATGAATTGTTTTGGCCTGTCTGTGTATGCTAGAATCTGAAATGTGATTGATAAGGAGCATCTTTCATCTTAAATCTTCGACCTAATTATTAATCTAGGGAGAAGGTCACTAAAAGGTATACAAAGAACACACTTGCCAATTCCATAGGTAAGAATTTAAAGAAAACGGGGCTTTTTTGGCAAAGACAATTAAGTGTATTGATACACAGAAACAATATTTATATAAGTGTTACATATTACCATAGTTCTCCTATGCTGACTGTGCTAGACATAATTCTTCTATGTGAATAAAGTGAGTTATAATGGCAAATAAAACGTCTTGTCCCAGTTCCCGATACGTTTTGCCTAAAAAAGGCTTCCTCAGGGGATTATGCATATACAGGTTGAAATTTGTCAATAGCCATCGTGTTAAAGTATTCAGTTAAGAACATACTGTATGTTAGGGTCCACTATGAAGTAATGGAGCCCATCCAAGTAATTTATTAAAAACTTGCTAACAGCTAGTGTCTTAAGAATTACTAGTGGATGAAGGGCTACACATGAATAGCCAAGATAACAAGGGTAACACGATGGGATCTGGATTAGAAAATGTTATGGGGAATGAAAATAGTGCCAAGTGTCAGTTTATGCACCACTAGATGATTGTACATATGAAGGAATAATACGTCCAGTATGATATTATTCATATAAACAGTGGTGATATAGTGGGGGAAGTTTTTAATAAATGACTTGGACAGACTCCATTACTCCATGGGGGACCCTACCATATGTTCTCAACTGAGTACTTTAACATGCTGGCTATTGACAAATTTCAACCTGTATAGGTATCCATAAACCCCTGAGGAAGCCTTGTTTAGGTGAAACGCGTCGGTAACTGGGACAAGACCTTTTATTTGCCATTATAATTCACTTTATTCGCATAGAAGAATTATGTCTAGCACAGTTAGCATAGGAGAACTATGTTAATATGTAGCACCATTATAAATATTGTTTCTGTGTATCAATACACTCAATTGTCTTTGCCACAAAAAGCCTCATTTTCTCTTTTTTTATCTTGACAGGTATTCCTAACCTTTATCTTGACAGGTATGCCTAACCTTTATCTTGACAGGTATGCCTGTTCTATGAGTTCCATTCACACGTCCCTGTTTCTGTGTGTTGCCTAAAGTAAAACATGGCAACATGTGTTTTGTGTCATGCATTGTGGCAGTGATAGACGAAAGACAGACATGCAGGATTTTTCTGGCACAGTGCACCACATTGTAGTGTGTTACCATGTGTTGTGGTGTGCAGCAAAAGCATTGCAATGTGCTAATGCAAAAAACGTGTGTTTCAGTAACATCATGTTACCGCAACACATTTCATCCTATAAACATTGAACCTTGCTCATCATATTGGGTTTAGAAGTGAGATATAAGTCATTCCTCTGTGTCATTATTCTATTCTTTTCTTCCCGCTGAAGTGATATTCTTGCATGCAGGTTCTCACACGTGTTTTGAAAAAACACTGATATAACAATAGAGAAAAGAGAAATCAGAGATGTGCAATGTGTGTCTCCATTTCCTAACCTGTGCTCAAGAGGAATCTGATTTCATTGTGTGCTAGTGGTATTTATATATCACAATGCATTTATCTGTCCTTATCTCAGGGACTTAGGTATGAAGTATGCTAACAACAATTTTTTCTTCATGGTCATAGCAAGCATTTAGAACTGTTGTTTCATTTACAACTCTAAACTGCAGAAGTCTGAAATTGATTCCTTGGAACAAAAAAGTTATTGTTAGTTTTGCAGCAAAAAGAGCATTTTACAACATATTACTGCAATGCAATGGTGTGATCAGACCTTAAAGTTACATAAACATGTCCGGCAATTCTCAACAAAAATATGACATGTATACAGCGATCCATGGACAGCGCATATTGATCCATGATGGTGGATTGATGAATGGCTGTCAGGAATGACAGCTGCACACTCCTATTTATGAGAGGACAGCAGGATGTTTGTTCAATCATCCTCTTCTCATTGAACAGAATAGTGCTGTGTGTATAGCGCTCTTTTTGTTCATCTGTCATTGCAAAAGATCATGTATGATTGACTCCAGCGACAGTAATCTGACATCTATATGACATCTGTACAGAGCTTACATGTACACAGAAATGTGAGAGCTGCCACTGCCGGATTGCATTTAAGGTTTCAGGCCTGCCATCCTGACCCTGGCTTCACTACCTGGTACATCAGTTACTTAGACATGGTCAGGCTGCAATGGGGACAGTTTTTTTTTTTCAACAAATATTGCCTACATGCAGTTTATAGGGTTTATAGGGTGATAAGAAAGTGCAGCAAAAACCAACACCAGCAAAGTAAGGAGCATGTCTTAGAGTGCACATTATAGGTTACAAATGCATACAAAAATCCATTCCAGCATGCAAGAGAAGCATCCATGCAGATATAAAATATACTGTGAAATATATTGACCATATAAAATACCTGTGGTTGCTAAAGCAGGGCTCTGGAATCGGTAGATTTACAGGGTTTCTCATTTTATCTTCACACTTTTGCATTCAAACTTCACACTTTTGCAACCAAACTTCACAAAAAAACTTAGACCCCCTAATCATTCATAAATCAATAAAATTATTAGAAAATAAATATAACACAATATTGTTTGATGAGCGATGAGACTTTTCTACCTATTTTAATTCTTTAAAAAACTCCTGCTGGAATCTCTTTATTTGGACATTTTCTGGTTGTTTATCTTTCACGCATATGCGACGTCGCTTTACTGTTGAAAGTTCC
>NC_092859.1:20084233-20207710 GCF_032062135.1 Pyxicephalus adspersus
CTTAGATGCTTCTTCAACAATGTTATCCAAAATGTCACTATTCTCTTCCCTTTCACTTTCTCCAATACTTGCAGAACTGTCTTCCTTTATTATTTGTCTGTCCCCTTCTTTATTCATTTTCTCAATTGTGCTCAACATATTAGAAGCATTATCTGTCACAGTACATAGAATCTGTTCCTTTTTAATTTCAAAATCTTCTAGAACATCCTCTACTAACTTCTGAAGATAGTCACTGGTGTGATGTGCCTGGGTGTCCTTTACTCCCAAGGTTCGCGTTATTGTTTTATAATTTTCATCAACAAATCTAAGATTAATAGCAAAATAAGTGATGTGTGCATGCATCCATTTTTATGAAGATAAAATGTCCCTTCAGACCTTTTTGTAGTTCTTTCTTTTTACATTTGGCCTCTTCAATTTTAGATTTCCTTATACTTTCTCTTTCCAGAGAAACACCAAGTTTTTTAGCCATTTCTCCATTTAGGCCTTAAAAGGCTGGCTGTGAAAAGAATGATAGTGGGACACTATTCTTTACTACTATTCAATAATGTGGGTTTTGATTTTTTCTGGTGTCATTGTTATGGTAACTTTGTCAGATATAAAGAATCTTCTTAGTTGTGTTTTGGTCTCCAGTAGATTTCTGAACATTTTTTTATCCCAGAAGTAGATGGAATATTTTCATTGATATCTTTCTCATTCACAACTTCTAACACTTTAGGATGCAAAATGCTGCAAGTGTCTTTTCAAATTTGATGCTCTTGTAGGCGTGTTTTTGTTAGACCCACTAAAACTGCTATTTTTTGCATCACATCGTTTTTCACCATCATCTTCAAGATAACATTGGCACATGTAATGTTTCCCATCACTTGATAATGTAAAGTGTTGTTGTTTGTTGACAGACATTTTGCCATTGTAAATGGGGTGCCCCTTTCACTAAAATATAAATATAAAATATGTTATACTAACTAGCATATTCTTTGATTTAAATACAAACATTCACATAGTCACTATTGCAAACATACATACAACACGGCACACAAATAAGCTATACCCCTGTACTAAACATAGACATAATTTGTCCTATACAGAAAAACATGCACAAACATATAAACTATACACACAACACAGAGCCCTACATTTTACTCAGAAACATACACACAATATGCACTATACACAAACATTCATACATTCCTGCACCATACACACAAACATACACAAAGCCCTGAAGTTTTAACCAGAAACATGCACACAGCCTTCCATCATAGTACACACAAGCAGCCATGCAGTATTAAAATAAACATGAACACCTACAGTTGAATCCTAAAAGCTGTTCCTCCAAGTACTTCTAAGCTCTTTTAGCAGACAGAGGAGTATATCATTACACTTGTTTACACTCAAATGAACTTGTTAAACACATTATTTCTGAAATAAAATGAAAACACTTTTTTAATGATTACAATAATGTGAATGTCAGGTTGTATAAAAGCTCAACTGAAGTTCACACTTGTAGAAATATAACTATGCACTGGGCTTTATTCTTACATCAGAGAAGTACTTTATTATGACTATTGTTTGTGAAATAGGACATTTGAACTTGCTGTATTTTTTTTATTATAATTTAAATTTATCAGGAGGGGGATACCGCACATTTTTATCAACTTCTACTCCAGGTACCCAAAATTGACTCTGACTCATCGACTCCGACTCCACAGCCCTGTGCTATAGAGCGGAGAAAATATTCAGAGAAGAGGGCCAGGTCAGGTAAACAAGCGGAATAAGAGAGAGTTGTAGGTCTTGCAGGCTGCCAGGGTAAAAGGTGGTAAAAACAGTAATTGCTTAGATTTTATGCTGAGTAAAAATGGATGACAATGGCAAGTTCAAGAGTCTCAGTAAAGCAAATCCAACACCGCCATTTGTTTTTAATTTATGCACTTACCTTTCTTGTTGTAAAGTCTTCAATAAACATACTTTGACTCCCAGCTTTTTCACCATTCTGCTGCTTTATATCAGGTCCCATGCCAACATTTACATTTCTGATCGCATCAGGAACATCTACCAGGGCATTTTGATCAGTTATAGCAAGTCTTGCAGGTCCCATAGCCTCCTGAGATACGTAATATAGGGATGTTAGAAGGCTGAGGTTTTCATTTCTCTATTACTCATGATGCAGCAAATTTTGGGGGGCATGTAAAGGATTAAGTGGGGCATGGTTGTCATGCAAGTATTATTTACAATAGGAAATATTATCATCACCTAGCAGATATTATTCACATGAAGATAATGCCTGCAACGGAATAATATCAATGATGTAAAAATATTACCAACCATAAACCAATCTTCCCAACGTGAAGATATTATTAAGGGAAGGATGACATCAACAAGAGACAGATTACTCAGTATCAGATAATCCACTGACAGGACAATTCACCTGTGACAGGTAAGACAGTGCCAACCAGTACGAGGTAAGACAGTGACAGTGCCATGCCAATTCACCAATATAAATTACAACAGTGACATTCACTAGAAACAGATATGACAGTAAAGGACAGATTCTAGTGAAGTACAGTAAGTTTCTACTTACTAACCTACTTTTGGACTGTGCTCGCCTCTCCTACCCCAGTGCTCTGTTTGTCCCTGGTAGCCATGTGTAGGGTTAAATGCTGGGCAGCATGATGGTGTATTATGGAATCCCACCTATCTTCTGTACATCCAGCCTCCTGCTAATAAATATTTCAAGATAGTCCTTGTCACTTCTTCATACATGTTTACATTCATCTTATTACCAAGAAAGACTTGGGAGATATCACATTGTTACCAAAAGAGACTGATAGCCTTTGGAATTACCGTATTTTTTGCCGTATAAGACGCACTTTTTCTTCCCCAAAACTGGGGGGGAAAAGTTGGTGCGTCTTATACGACAAATGTAATATAAAATAATTAAAATAAGATACTCACCCGATACCCGATCCTGCGTGTGTCTCCTCTCCTCGCTGGCTGTAGCTCCTCTCCTCCTGGCTGCAGTGCAGAGCGAAAGAAGCCGGCATAGCGCCCCCTGCTGATCCCTGCCCGAACTGCCGTACAGTGGAAAAAAAGGTAAGAACGACACAGAGTGATGAGAAGGGGAATTGGAATGGCACAGAGTGATCACAAAGGGGATTTTGAAAGGCACAGAGTGATCAGAAAGGGAATTTGAAAGGAACAGTGTGATCAGAAAGGGAATTTGAATGGCACATGAGTGATCAGAAGGGGAATACCGGTATGAATGGCACATGAGTGATCAGAAGGGGAATAATCTTTCAGAATCTTTTTTTTTTCTAGATTTTCCTCCTTTAAAATTGTGTGCGTCCTATATTCCGGAGCGTCTTATACGGCGAAAAATACGGTATACATGAGTAAGGGGTAGGTTCAGAGCTGGCCTTTGTAAGTGAGACAGACATGCAGACTTCAGGTGTGCTTCAACTTTCCCTCCATGTGTCTTTTCTTTTTTTGCAAAGTAAACATGCATATTCTAAAAATAAACTAATATGTAGCATGATGAAAAAATGTTTTCTGGCTCTTTTAGTTGTATAGCTTCTGACCTATGAAAGGATAGCTTCTAGCATAATGCCAGATTAAAGTTGATTTACCAGATATAGACTGTGCAAACTGCAATTTTCACCAGGAAGTATTCAATCAGTGTAATAGCAGCTACTAAACATCCTCCCAGCTAAGGATTGGTAATCACTCAAGTATTTCATTAGTTCTCTTAAAAATAGAGACTGAAGAACACAACATGGTTCCCTATTTATTGTACAGGGCTGTATGCTATGTTGGCACTTTATAGATACTGTTTATAATTAATAATATTATTATTATTATTAATAATAATCCCTTCATTAAAGTTTTTGTATATCTTATAAAAGGTTTTTGCTTGATGTTGACCTGGAAGAGACAGCTGATTTTTTTTGTGCACAGGACTATATTTAAATATCTTACAGCCCCATGATTGCCTTACTGATAACGCCTTGCTGCACAGGTTCCACCTCTTGTATCATGTGTTTTTTTTTATTGTATAAGTGTATCCACCTATAGCTGTGACTGTTCAGGCCACCATACATGAAAAAGGAGAGATGATTTTGTGTTAAATAAACTGTAAATAGTACTGTGATTCCTTCGAACATCCCTGATGTTCGACACTTTTTCCTACCAGTCTCCTCTTAAAATTTACTACAAATGTCCAGCGGTGGCCAAAATAGGCAAACAAAATGACTGGGAAAAAAGGATTTTGTATATTTTAAGGCAGAGGTCGGCAAACTTTTTGGACTACTAGGCCATTTTAAGAGGTCAAGAAGGCACACTAGGCCAGAAGAAACAAGGTGTCCAAGGAAAGTTTTTTTTCCAACCGTGACTGTAAGCGAGCAGCCTCAGACTTCTGCTCATCCGCCGTGTACTCTCTGTATGTGTGTGCGTGCTTGGCATCGAAATGCCCCTTGACACTTGACCGCTTGAAAGTGCTTTTGGTGTCGTTGTACACTAAACACAGGGCTTTGTTGCCACCTTGGACGAAGAATAATTTGTCAGTCCATTTGAGGTTAAAGACACAACGTTCGAGGTCAACCTTCCAGCGGACTGGTAGCTGCACGATGCTTCTGCTCTTTAGTCATAGTAATTGGGGTTACTGTGCGGGAACACGCGATAACGTGACAATTCAATTAGGCCGGATCCAACAATAAATAACGGGGGGCGTTAGGCTGGACTGGAATACTGGCTAGGCTGTATCTGGCCTAAAGGCCTGAGTTTGCCTACCTCTGTTTTAAGGCATGGTGCTACCCCCTTTATTCCGTTTGGCCTAGGTATCAACCCACAAGTGCCATTATGGCAAAAACCTCTGCCAAATATAAATACAGTATCACTCTATACTGTAGGTAAATTTTAGCATTTAAGCAATTAAACACTTTTCTTTAACATTTTAAATGTAAGCATCCAAATGTGAATGCATTTATAAATACACAAAAAATAATTACAAGCTGCATCGTTAGAATACAATAACTGAGTTTATTGTGCAGAAAGAAAATGATTTTAGAACTGTTTGGTCTTAATGAAATATTTCTAGTAGCAAAATGTCTACAGAAGTAGGGGAGTAAGGAAAGGGTCCGCTCATTTTGTAATTTATGAGCTGTTCTAAGGTTCTAGTATGAGGGAGCTGGGAGGAAAGAGTTCCATAAATACCCCCTATCACCCCTGCATTGCTTTTCAGCATCTATGCAAACTCCAAATCCAGATGTGTTATGGCTAGTCATGTGATGTCCTGGGGTCCATCCTTCATTTATTCAATAGAGGGAGATCAACAAATGTGCATGTAGCAGATTCTGATTGGCTTACAACACTGCTCCTCCCTCATCTTAGTTTTCAGTGCTGCTTTGTAAAAAATAACATGATTGATATCATGATTGAGTCCATGGCAGTTCTACTGACTTCTGCTAGCTGTATGTGAATTTCCATTTAAATGAATACAAGACACAGTAAACTGATTTATAATTCCTTTTAAAGATACAGGTGATAAGAATACGCTATATAAGAGCTGTTTTACTTATCCCTGTCACCTCCAAATGCAACTCCATCACACCTTTCAGCTTACAGAGCAGACAATCCAGCTGCAGACCTCATTTTAGTTTTCAGATGACTTGGTGCTACTCATTAAACAGACAGATTTTTCATCATCACATTAACCAAAAAGAGATTTTATGACTTCATAACAACAGATTAGTGCATCGTGTTCTCTTTATATATTTGTCACTGATTCTTCATATAAATAAATGTCATTCTCTTTCTTCATCCTGCAGCGCAGATCATGGAGCCTCCTCTTACTGCTCCACATGGTATCCAGATTAGTGACATTACCTGTGACTCATTCCGGGTGTCCTGGGAGATGCCACCATATGATGCCAGGAGAGTAACTCACTATTTCATAGACCTGAACAAGACAGGTGGGCAAAAGGAGAACAAGTTCAAACATCGTGTGAGTAATATGCTCTCTTTTACTGCTCTTTTAATGCATTAAAGCCTAACCCAAGCTCCCTTTCAACTCCTGTTTGTGTCTCTAGATTTGCCCACTTCCGATCTGAAGAGTGTAATTTGGGTTTTTCAATCTTTTTAACTTGAGGGAACCCTTGAAATAACTTTCAGGTCTTCAGGGTACCCCTGCTTTATTTACTATATCCACAGATCACCGTTTATTAGTGTGGTAGTCAGTAGGAAGAATGCCTCTTACATTGCTAGCTTTTAAGAACAGTCACCTTAACAGATAGCCAAAGAGATCATTGGTCTCACTTAAACTGACCTAAGATGTATACATTTCTCATTGTTAAGGAACCCCTAGCAACGTCTAGAGCAGCGGTCGCCAACCGGTGGTCTGCAAGAAGATTTTGGGGGTCCACGGTTGTGGTCGGTGCACCCCCGAACGGGGTCAGAAGAAGGACATCGCTGGGGGGACACACCGGCCAGAGCCATGGACCGCGCAAATCTCTTGCTCAGGGAAGTGGGCAGGCTGTGTCTCACACCACAACCCGTCCACATCTCCCAGATCTGTGATGGCAGAGTGGGTGGGGTTATGGCAATATGAGGTCACTATGGGGGAGGTTCCACCCCTTTGATTGACAACCCGCTCCCTGCGCATGTGTGGTCAGGAGCCGGTAATTTTAGTGGTCCGCATTTAATGGGTACAAGACAGAAGGTTCTTCCAAACTCCATTCAAAACTAATACAGTTTGAACTGAATTTAGGCTTTACTACAATAAAGCTATTTTTCACTGCGTTATGATTGTATGAATTTACGTCTTCTATGTGGTCTTCTGTTTATCTATAAAGGATGTGCCAACCAAACTGGTGGCAAAGGCAGTGGTCCTGCCAATGACAGTACGTGGTCACTGGTTCCTGAGTCCCCGGACAGAGTACACGTTGGCTGTGCAGACTGCAGTGAAACGCAGCGATGGGGAGTATACTGTATCTGGTTGGAGCGAGACATTGCACTTCTGTACAGGGGGTAAGAGAGATAAATATATTGCTTATACTATGAAAAATATACTAGATACTATAATTCAAAGATACTAAGTGTTGATATCCACAGTATATATGAATAGATTTCACAGTAATAAACTGTTATGAATAAAAGAAGCTGGCAAACTGAAGAACTCCAATTTTAATTCTGCTTTTCCCATTTGGGTGTACATTAAAACAAACAGTTTTCTATGTAGTGTATATGCAAAGTGTAGGTGTAACTGAATAATAAATACAGGGGCCACCATTGTTGTCTTATTCCCATTGCCTGGCTATAATATTTTGTGTGTCACTGACCTGCAACTGGGGTACAGAATAGAAAGCCAGAACAACAGATATTCTGGGTCAGTCCCTAGGAAAGTATTGCATCTAATTGATAAGCGTGACAGCCATCCATTAGCATTTTCAGCAGAGTAAACTAGCCATACGGCATCCACATTCTGTTTAATTAAATGGTGTAGCACTTAATTCAATTTCATTACATTTACTAATGGAAGCTTAAAGCAAAAAAATGCATCATTTGTACCCTTTTATTTGCACAGACTATGCCATGGAGCAGGTGCAGCAACTGAAGGAGAAGGCCGAGGGGATTGCAGGGCGGATGTTGTCATTCCAGGTTTTCTACCGAAATCAGACGGCAGAATACTTCCAGCATGCCAGGTGCCACATATTTCATTCTACCGGCATTTTTCCTTGGGTAATAAAACAAAATCTGTTCCTATAAGGAGGTATTTCAGCTGTACGTTGTAAACATATACCATCCAATTGGATTTCAGTTTACTAGTAAAAGATTTTTTAAAATTGGTTGTCATGAGATGTTACTGCACTTTACACATCATGCTTGTTCTTTGCATTGCTTTACTGAGTGTACCACAATGTCTATTTTATTATAAATGTACATTCTGCAAAGAGTTTGCAAATACTCCTTTTTATTCTTATAAATTTCCTTTAGTAAATAGATTTGTTTTGGCTGCCTTCTGTGTGAGTTACTGTGTTGCCCATCTCCTACCGCCTCCTTCACCTTATTTGCACTATATGCCTAAAGCTTTATAGCTTAAAAGTAGGGGAATGGAAAATGCTACATTAATGTCTATGGTTTTGGAATGGGATGCCACAGAAGTGATGGTCAGTTGTCTACAAACATTAGGTGTATGTATGGTTAAGTGCCCATAGTGCACAATGCCCAAGATTGGCACCATATGGTTCCAGCAAAACACTACAAACTATTTGTTTATGATGTTATCTGACTTACTTTACCCATTAATTTATGTTGTGTTCATTATTTCTCTTCTGACAGGGATAAGTGGGGAGGCCTGATGCTTCCATCTTTAAAAGACCAAAGTGGTAGCCATGGATCACCCATCAGCGGTACCCTTCACGGTGTATTCTTCAGCTGCAACACAGAGTTTAACACCGGACAGCCACCAAATGACTCGCCCTATGGGAGATGGAGGGTTACCATACCTGCCAGGCATCTTTTTAATGAGGGGACAAATCTTTATTTTGCTGACTTCTACTGCATGTACAGGGCCTATCACTATGCCGTTCTGGTGTTGGCACCTCGAGGCTCTCAAGGAGATATTTTCTGTAGCGCCCGCTTACCACTGCTGGATCCGAAGAACAACCCTTTTCTGACCCGGGGTGAACAGGGCACTTACTGGCATGCACAGGATCTTATCCTTGAGATATTCTACACTGAACCAGTGCCCCTGGGCTCGGGCCAACTCTCAGAGATCAAAGGGCACCAGTTGATGAGCCTTTCAACAGCAAATGCCAAGAAGGACCCCAGCTGCAAGGTGTGCAACATTTTTGGAGGGCGCTAGGCAGGCATATGTAGTTTGTCAGCAGTATTTGTTGAGTGGCTTATGGTGTTGAAAGTGTAACTAGTGCATTTCCAAAACCAATCCCCACAGAACACCTAGTTCACATGCAGGAACGTGAGAAACAGAATATTGAAGGGCAGCTTAGTGGTTCTTCCCGTCCCTATGCTTTATAGATATAACAATGATCAGTGCAGGTTTCAGAACCAGTGATATGCCAACAATGTGTTATCAGAAATAGCAAATCATCACTAATGATTCAAAAAGAATCAAATGAACAGGTGGATCACTGTCAGCCATTGACTGGCCATTTCTTTAAAATATTGTGTCTCGAAGAACAGTGTAATTTGCTCCACAACAATAATATGCATAAAACACACATTCTCCAGAGGTAATTTTTCAGCATAGATTTTATTTTGATTGGCTGTTGTGAAGCAACACATACTGTCTTGGACATTGTAAAAAGAAACTCAAATGGTAATTTTAGCCATAATAAAGCAACGTCTACAAGCACAAAACATTTAATAGTGAATTGATATATTTTTTCTATTCAGAAGGTTCGCTCAATTTACTATTTATAAGACTTAATCAAATAACTGTCATATTCTGCATTCTTATCTAGGTCTGCAGCCTGCAATCACATATTTCTATCCTAACTAACCTAACCAGTCTCCGTCTTTGAGCAGCTGTGCAAAACAGTCAACTGTTCTGAATCAGTGACCCAATAAAACTAAACACAACTTAACATATTTGTAAAGCAGCATTTGTACATCTCTGTGCCCCTGTGAAAATGCCAGCCGCTTGGATGCCTATGGCAGCTTAAATATGCTGAGGTGGGTGTGCAGCAGAAGCACTTGCCATTATATTTAAGGATGCATGGCTTAGTCACCAATTACATTATGGCAAAGTTATCTTGGTGTTTGTTTCTGCTATAGCTCCATAAATATCAACGCCATCTTCTCCAAGCTTCTTATAGTAATGGTGTTTTCCTTCTTTAGCCAATGATAATGCAACTCCTGCGGATGCATGAAATTTGCACCATCATGACCTTAGGCTCTAAACTTCTGCATTTACCAAATATTAGGAATGTTAGTAAAGGAGAAAGCAACATTTGCCTTTTACCATGTTTTCCTTGAGTTCAGGTCATGGGACTTAATATTAGGCATACATCTAATTTAATGACTCAGAATGCACTAAAGCCAGAAGCTGAACATGACAGGGAAATAAATAGCATTTTTGAGTACGATTAGAAGTATCCTCCTTGGTCTTATGATAGATTTCCTTTAAAATACCCATATGCATTAGATGGCAATGAAAAAATACAACCAGCAACATAATGCAACATAATATCATCATTTTGCATGTTTATAGAGGCAGCAGATGAACCTACTCTGATACCGGAATACTTACTGACTAGGGATATTTAACCTTCCTCTATGTACCAGACTGGATGTCATGCATGGCATGCATTGGCTTGCTTAGAAACATGGCAGTTGAAGGCAGGTGGGTGAATTCTTGCCACCACTAGAATACTCTACCTGATACAACATCTTATTCTTGCTCCATGGCAGGACTACTAATGCTGCAACTTGTAGGAGAACAATGTCCATCCCCTAAGGTTCTCTCCATGAATAACAAGACAAAAATCAAACTCACCTATTGTTTTGTACCGTTAGAAAATATAACCAGTTTGTAGGTTTATCCATTTTAGAATGCCTATTACATAACCTGTTTGCATCTGTGCAGTATTTAAAATCTCGAATCATGAATTCGTTGGAATGTATACAAGCCTACATGTTGTCTTCTTTTTGTTGCAGTAAAAAGTTTATTAGCACACACTACAAGTTATATTGCATGTTCAGATCCGAGGAGAGGCTGCACACAATCATTCACTGTATGCAGACGAGGGTTGGAATTTTGTCTTTCCTGTTTGGCCGATTAGGTAGAGACGTTCTGAGATTTAGGGACCAACAAATCCCAAAGGTAGTAATGTGACCAGAATAAACACAGAACAGACTATCAGTTGGAAGAAGGAAAAAAGAAAGGTGAAAATTGCTCTCAAAGCAGAAAAAAAACCTCCCACGCAGAGCCATATATTGAGTGTATACATGTTTATTATGCTGGTATGTAATGTTGTGGTCTTTTTTTTGAGTTGTTTGATTTCATCATGTCAAAGTGGTATTTAAAATTATGTTTACAAATACAGATTATGTTTGATCACATTGGTTGTGGTATTATTGCTGTATGCGAGAAGCAAATCAGTTTTCAACAATTTATATTGTGCATTATTAGAAGGGTACACTTAGGGGCTCATTCATATATTCTATAAATATACGATAATATTAGTAAAGAAGGTAAAATATTACTCTCCCCCAAAACACCTAATACATATGAAATGAATAATTGTTTGGTTCAGAGAATCAACAAATGGATTAAGGAATTTGATTTTCCAACACAGCTAAAACATTATTCTACTGTATGTCCAGAAACCATATAGAAATAACTATTTGGATATGTGATTGAAACCCTTAGGTTAGTGGTGAGTAAACTAAATGTTCTACATTGTTTTGAAAGTATATAAGTGTTACTTACCAGCAAGGAGTTCATTCGTTATTACATATGTTTGTGGGCCTCAATATCTCGTGAAGAAGCAGACTTAGTTTGCGAAACGTGTCAAGAATCATAATGTGAGACTTAAATCACAAGATCACTGTTTGGGTACTTTGTTTAATATCAAAATAATGTTTTCTGTGTAGGTTTAATATGTAGATTTTGAGTTTATTAAGTAAAATATGTGAGATGTTTTAGTAGTGTTGGAAAATCAAATGTCTTAGAACACCCTTTGCTGGTTCTCTGACCCCAAAAAATCTTTGTCTCATGTAATATTATTAAAGCACAGTAATGTGATTTTTAAATGTACTCTGAGCTTACACAGATCTTACAAATTAAATCTTTATTATATGAGAAACACTTTACTAATGCACTGCCTTGATGGTGTTTTTAATGAGATCTGCCAGTGTGCTGAAACAGAACAGATGAACATCAAAAAGGTGAGCATGGTTGGCTCAGTGGCTAGCTATCTTGCCTTTGCAGCACTAGGATCTGAGGTTTGAATCTTAGCCAGGCCACTAACTGCAAAGAGTTTGTATGTTCTCCCATGTTTGTGTGGGTTACCTCGGGTTTTCTCCCAAATTCCAGGAACACGTACCTAATTGGTTAATTAACGTGTAGGTTAATTGGCTTCCCCTCAAAATTAGCTTTAGACAGTGTTAATGACATGACTATGGTAGGCACATTAGACTGTAAGCTCCTATAAGGGACAGTTAGTGAGAACGCAAATAGACTTTGTAAAGCTCTGCGTAATAGAGATACATGTAAATAAATAAATAGGGGGAGGGCAGAGTGCCGAGACCTGACGTATGAAGTTTGATGATAAATTACTCCACAGCCCCTGCAGTTACAGAGGTCAATTGTTGATATTAAAGATTTTTTCCTGCCTGATTAGAATAAGTAAAAAAAAATAAATGCCCCAAAGTTACCACTATGCACAAATCAAACAAAAATGACAGCATATTAGGTAGCGCAATTATTATTTAGTTTTATGGTGTATTAATACTTTAGGTAGGGTGTAGTAAAATCAATAGTATGGTAGCTGATAAACCATTGTGGAGTGCTACTCATTTTAAATAACACTCCAATACACTGTTGCAGTGGCAAGCAAAACACATGCCCTATAGGCATTTATTGTGTCCTGATTAAAACAAAAAGTTGGTTTAATTTTTCTTGCACAATAATGAATGCATAGTGTGAATGAGCCCAATGAAAAAGAAATGTTACCAATACCAGCCACAAACGGGTATGATAATTACCCTCCAATGTGTTTTTACATACTTACCCCTTGATATATTTTTATCATTTATATTTTGTGACAATAGTTATACCAGGTATTTAACCACAATCTAAAACCATAAACAATGCATGTATTTAAGCTTCCATGCTGAAGTATTAGTGTTGTGAGTGATTTGTTTCTCCCAGCGTCATTCTCCTACACGTACTCCCAGGGAAGGGGGTGTTGACCTGTCCATCACAGTAAATTAATTTCCATGGCAATGTGGTGCTTTGTATGCTATGTACAAGAAGAATGGCTGGAGTTGTAAGAGAGTGTAGTGAGAGTGACCAGACCCATGACCTGGGTGGCATTCCCTTTCTTCGACATTCCAATATAAAGAGGGGCAGAGAAGGCAAATAATAGATTTCCTATGTAAACACAGCTGTTTTGGCATGCAATTTCCCACTGGAGACTTATTACATGTGCTGATCGGGTTACCAGGTCATCCCTTTAAAAAATAGGGAGAGAAGATGTGGTTTGTATGAAATACAAAGGAGTGGGCTGATGCACAGTACAAGTAACTCAACATTTTGTTTTAAACTTTAGGGAGAATTACATCTTTACATAACTCTAATTCTGCCTAACCACCCCTCCCTCTTCTAACTATCCCACCATGTACTGCTAGCAATTCTTTACCATTATGTTTAATGAAGCATATGCACAATACCAGGAGCCTTTCAGTACTGAAACAGGGTGCTGTGCAGTTTTCAGAAATTACACACAGCTCCTTGATGGGCCCTTCCATCAGCCATAATCTGAATGCACTGCACAGAGAAAGTATTAGGTCAATGGAGAGTAATGAAAACAGGTTAAATTGGGGTAATATATAGGCTGCCACTGCAAACCTCTCCTAGGGGGAATGTTCATTGTCTAAGTGTCATGCTAATGTTTATGCTTCCATGTTTTATGACCTCCCTGTCCTGAAACCAGTAAAGAAATAGAAAATAGAGTCTTTTCTAGGACATCCTTATAGTATGCGTTAGGTTTGATTCAAAATTTTAGAAGCCAGATATATAATTAGGGAACTTGCATTTCTAGAAAAAGACTAGCAATTAAATCTCCCATGAAAGATAAACTTCCCTATATATCCTTGAGATGCCATTCTTTAGCAATATAATTTCTGTATTAGGCCCCATACATTTTTTAAAAATTGGGAACTGATTTTGAATATATGTTAACCTAATAACTTGTTATATACGTGCCGAGGAACCACGGACTATGTCTGCTGTTTCTCCTTCACAAACTGGCTAAATTGTCTGAAACACCGACATTGGGTAGCTCTGACAACTACTGTTGTGCTGATCTGCATATTTGTTGCAAGTCAGTGAATGAGACCAAATTAAAACAAACTAAAATCAAAGAACATTTGCACAAAAAATAAAAATCTTGGCTAGAGCTTTTAGTGCAGTTTTTCTCAATCAGGTTTCCTCCAGAGATTGCGAAAGGTTCCTTGAGCAATTTGTCACTCCCATGTCACCCAATGACCAGCAATGTAAGAAGCATTCTTCCCACTGACCACCATGCTAGCTGTGGATATAGTATTTATTGAAGGGATTCCCTAAGACCTGAAAGTTATTTCAAGGGCTCCCCCAAATTAAAAATGTCAAGAAAGGCCACTTTAGAGCCTATCCAGACTTTGACATAGTTAATGTTTTACCTTGTGTTACCACAACACATGTACTATGTTGCTAAAATTATGAATTGTGCTGGAGCTTACCACAATAAAATAGTGCAGGTTCAATTTTAGGTCTGGTGTAGTGCATTGAATGGGCAGCATAGGTGCAATAACTGCACAGCACAATGTGTGTTAACACGTCATCAGACCAAATGGGTTTCCATGAGCTGTTATTGTACCAATGTAATACACAAGAAAAACCTTTAAGGGCAACATTGGGATGAGTTTACCAATGTGTGTAGTAGCATATATATATATATATATATATATATATATAAAATTAATATAATATAAAAGTGGAGGAAAACTGCAACAAATGTTTTAATCCAAACTGTTTGATGGATCTGTAAGTGATCTTACCATTTGTGTATAATTTAATTACACACAAATCTTCCTCACATCCCAACCACACTCCTGGATCATTATTGTAAAAGGTGAAAAACCCAAGTGATCAGGAATCAGTTGTGCGCAGAAGTCATCACAGGAACTAGTATATAAACACCACACATAGTCTTGCCATTGTCTGTACTTATTACAAACTGTGCATACATACAGTCACATTTTAAATATGAATACACAAATAAGATCAGCCATACCATTCATGTGCATTCAATTTCCTAATTTTTTTTTCTGGTGTATGTTTTACACTAATGCCACAATACTGTGAGCACAGCACGGGCCCGACTCTCAGATTCACAGTGGCGACCATCTTTAATGAGTCCATAGCTTACACATTCATAGCAGATGCTTTCACTTAGTCGGGTGGAATCAGAAGTTTTTGCATGACTCAGTGACTAAAATCCTGATCTTACCCAGACTGGCCAAAGCACAGAAATGCTTATAGATGAACAGAGCCTTGAAGTTAGATCACAGGTATTTCAGGGGTAGGATGACGAACAGGATGGCAAGTGATTAGAAAAAAAGGGGTCAGTAAAAAATAGCTTAAAAAAAAAAAGAAAAAAAAAGATGCCCAATTCAGGACTATATAGAAAAGCTCCAAAGCCAGACCCATCTTACTGGCCAAAATGAATATGATTAAAGGACCACTAAACCTAAAACGCATATGTAATTACGGTATATAACGCGCCTGTAAGTAACATGTACAGAACCATATGTAATTTTTTCAGCAGCAGAAAAAGTGCGTCTTATACTGCAAAAAATACGGTAGATTAGGCTAAAAAACAAAACAAAAAAAAAAAAAAAAAAAAAAAAAGTAAGACAAAGCTAGTAATATAGGAGGAAGTTGGAGAGACTGGGTGCCGAACTTTAGGAAAACTTTGTTAGAAGCCAAACACTAAGTGAAAATTAAACTACCCCTCCCTGCCTGACTTCAGTAAGGGTAACTGGGGTTTGGTTTATGTGGTCTATTGCACTTTGTACTTTAATCCCTGGTTGATTAATTGCATTCAAGACACTGTAGACAGCTTCTAATATGGAAATAAGTTGCACTCATGAATCTTTAATACAATGTGACAAATTGCTTGCTGTACAAATAACTTTTTCATACGATGTTGAATGTTATGAATTACAACTTGCAGTTTAAGTTTAGTGGCCCTTTAAAAATTCAGATAGCAAAATTCACAGGATAAAGTTGTTCCCCAACCAGCACTCAACACAGGATTGCTATGTTCAGACAGAGCCTTTGTCATGTATGTCAATGTAGATATGTAACCAAACGCGTATAGCAAAATGTTTCAGTCCATCTGCCAGCGAAAGTCTGTGCCCTTAGATATCCCTGAGGATCTTTCAGTCCTTTATCCTGTGTGGTGCCGCTTGCCACCTCCCATCCATAGAATCAGAGTTTGGGGTCCTGCAGCTCAGGAATTGTCCCCATTACAGGTGGACTTGGTCCCAGAAAGTAACAAGGCAGAGGGATAGATAGTGGTGAGGTGTCACTTGCGGGCATGAAGAGTGTCCTGGAATTTAGTGCTTGTGTATCGGATGTGGAATCCCTTTTTGTTAATCGAGTCATCAGAGTGGAATCGGATGGTCAGTGAATCTCCTGTAGAATACACCTCCTCCGGGGGCTATGGAGAAAAAAAACAAAAAAAGTTATAACTGATCATGAAATGGGTATAAACAGAGAACATTAAAAACATTTACCAAAAACTATCAGTTATACATTCAGATCAATGCATTGTGCACATACAAATCAGGTTTTTTTAAAAAGTTGATTTTCATTTTCAGGTTTTATAAAGCGATCTATAGAACAGTGTTGATGTGAATACTTTTATTAAGGTAATATTTGGGTTTGTAAAGATAGGTAGCGCAGACATAATGGATGTATATCTTTGGAGGATATTGAGGAATAGGCTTGAATAAAAGTTTTTGTGCTTGTAGTTAAAGTGGAACTAAACCCACAATACTCCCCTATGCCCATTCCAATACAGGGTGCCATTTTTCAATTTTGATTGTCAGTGTGCAAGTGAAGGGGATTTTGCCAGGTTTCCCTGGCATCCATTGTTAAGCTGCTCATGCCAAGATCAGCACAATTTGACAGCTGGGTTATGATCAGGCAGGTAAGAACAGTGATTGCAGAAGGGACATCACCTATCTTTCTGCAATAACCACCTGCTTGAATCTTCAATGTTTCAAGTAGGACTTCAGTTCCACTTTAGGTTTAAGCTTCCAGTTCCAAAGGATTAGTATCTTTCTTCATCCAGCCCTGAGATTTACACATCTCCGGTAGACCTACAGGCTGCCTACAAAGAACAGGTGGCGCATACAGGACCAGTGACTCGGAAACCGTGCAACAATGGCCAGCCTTTATTCAAGAAAACTCCTACACGGGTAAAACGCAGAAGGAATTTACCGCACAGATCCAGAGGAAAAACACCAAGATTTAAAAATGCGTTTTCCTTGTTTTTTTAAACTATTTTGTTAAAATGGAATTCAGCTTAACCTCCCTAGGGGTTCATTTCTTTTCGGTACATTGTTTTTCATGAAAATTTATTTTACAGTATAATATAATAGTATGAGTAGAATAAAGTTTAAAACACAAAATCATGTAAAAACAATAAATTGAATAAATTAAAAAATAGATTAATTAAAAAAAAAAGAGTTTTTTTATAAAAAAAAAATACATAATATACTCTTACTATTATATATAGTATAAAATAAATGTTCTTGAAAACAATGTACTGCTTTTACACATATAAATCCAATGTATTGCATTCAATACAGTTATTTTGTATTGAATGCAATACAAATGGATTTTGAATTTCCCGGCCGGCAACGTACACACGCACCAACGTCACCGGGAACTCCCCCGGTGACTCATTGGGTGCAGAAGACGGTCGGAGGAAGAAGGAAGAGGCCAGAGATCGCGGCGATGGATGACGCGGAACGCTGGCTGATCAGGTAAGCGCTGTATTTACTAACCTTCCCATAGGTTCACCAACCCTGAGTGTGACTCAGGGTTACCGCTTTCAGCAACTTTTTTCTACCCCGAGTCACACTCAGGGTTACCGCTAGGAAGGTCAACAGAGAAAAGTAAAATAAAAAAAAGATTTTGGATGTACACAACTGTCTCTCAAGTGATAGAAAAAAGTAAAACTAATAATTTAAAAACTATAATAAGTTTATTTGCTCGTAGGATATAACTACATTCCAAGCAGCAGCCAATCCAATTTTGTTTGCTTTACCTGTGCTGCAAAATATATATGAAAGCTGGAAAGTGATTGATTGCTATAGAAGGTTTGCGATGTGCCCACATAGGCCCTCAAAACTACTTATTACAGATGATAAATTACACATAAATACATGGATAAAGCATAAAGATGTCCGTTTCCAACATTACCCAAGCAGCAAGCCCTTCCAAACAGTAAAAAAACAGGAATTTCTATTCTTTGTTGTCATGGAGACCACATGCGAACACATCATTCCTGACTGCCATACATATATTATGGCCTGAACACTAAAACATGACAGACTTGTATTTAAAGAGAACCTGTCACAGATGAAACCCAACAACAAGAACCCAAAAATCCAGCTTTAAATTTATTATGCCCATCCCTTCCTAAGCCTGGAGATCAGCTTTACCTGTGCAGCCCTAATATTGAAATATTTGCTCTTTTATTTGGCTTTTACTTACTCTGCTCAAGTCTGATTCTACAATTTACAGTTTACAAATCAAAAACAGCTGATCCCCTCTTAACTTCCTGTTCTCACTAATTATAGTTATTGTCCATTATTTATATAGAACCAACATATATAATGAAGCGCTGTACAAAGTCCATAGTCATGTCACTAACTGACCTTTAAAGGGGCTCACAATCTAATGTCCCTACCTCATCATATGTCATTACCACAGTCTAAGGCCTATTTGGGGGAAAGCCAATTAACCTAACTGCACATGTTTTTGGGATGTCGGAGGAAACCGGAGTACCCAGAGGAAACCCACGCAGACACAGAGCACCTGCTAACACCATGCAGATAGTGTCCTGGCTAAGATTTGAACCTGGAACCTAGCACTAACCTCCGTGTTGCACTACATTTTTATCCACAAGTGCATAATAGCAGCAAATAAAGCCCTGGGATATGTGATTTCACAGTTATGCACTCTAAAGAGCTGGGAGTGTATAAGGTCAGATCAGCAGCTTTTCAACTTCAAAGACTGCGGTTAAAATGAGAAAAGTAAAAAAAAATAAAGGGGACAAAAACTGCAAGTGTGTAATCCAAGCCTAATATACATATTAAAAGATTTGGGTATTTATGGCTATTTTATTGGATCATCATGACCACTTCCAGCACTGACATGACTTTTTTAGGTTGTGATTTAGCAGCTGTAGTTTTTGCTGCCCTCTACTCCTGATTTTTGCGCTGATGCCGGATCATTTTTTTTTTAAACAAATACAAAAAGGTATTTTGAATTATATTTATAATAATAAGCATATCTAATAAACATTAAGTATAGTCAGGATTTGGACTATTTTCTTTTTTACTCTTTGCTCAGTGGTGAACTCCGCTGCACTGCAGTATGAATCACTGCCGTGAAGAAAACTCGTACACTTGAATTTGAGAACATATAGCACCACAGTGACAAGATTTACCCTCACCGTACTTTAATAGGAAACCCAGCTGTCTCTGGTTTTTTTATACAAACGGCTTAAATGATTTCCTGGAAGCTGCAGGCCCACAGAACACTCTCTTGTTAGGTCGGCTGACCTTAAAATGTAACCATTCATTTTGTGTATGCAAACAGCCAGTGTGTGAGCAGACCGCTGCACCTCAAACGACTACTTGTACGGAAATGAAAAGACCAATTACATGGTGATCAAACAGAGCTGCAGCCGGACTGCTATTTATGACATTTCAGTAGCAGACTACTATATAAAAGTCTGACTAGAAGTTTTTGCCAACTTACTTTCCACATCCTGTATGAAAGAAAAACTAAACGGATATAAATACTTTGCATTTACATGTATTATTTGAAATAAAACAATTAAAAAATATTTTTCTTTAATATGATGAGTTGCTGAAATCCCTAAAATGTGGTAAAACTTCAGCAAAAATTATTTATTGGGATATGAATTGGAATGTAGAGGAGTTACACTCTCTGTTACAACTTGACGACCTATTTTCTACCTACAATTCCTCTTGTTTCCTGTCCTGGTGACATGCGTTGCTGTAGTGTGCACTTTTAAAGTTACACAACGCACAGTTTATGATTCAGTGCTGCATTGGGCAGCTCATTCTATTAAAATGTGTTGTCCTAATGCAATGCACATCAATGTGAACATCAACACTCTGCATTTAAAAAGACCTCTAGGGCTCTTTTACAATAATGCATTTCTTACTGCAAAACACAGAAATGCACAGCACATACATTGGTGAGCTGTATAGCCATATCTATCTATCTATCTATCTATCTATCTATATATATAATAAAAATAAATCAATTCTGCATGATCCAAGAAGTTACTGATGTCAAACTAACACCACTGACAAAAGCCCAAAACCTGTCTTCATGAAGCCTAAAGCCACAAGCTTTTTTTTCTCTCTTGGAACAGATTTCATCCCTACAAATAAAAGCTGGTTGCAAATTGTGAGCACCTTAATCAGTGTTGTATGGTTTGTCCAAGCTTCCAAAATTGCCAGAATCCACATGTAAAAACAATACTAAATCTATGGTATGTTACAGGGATATTGCTAGTGACTGACTACATCATGTATATGTTTGCCCTTAGTTTCACAATATTGATCCATTGACATTATTAAAACCTCATTACATAAGCAGACTTTGTAAATGTATTTGAGATGCAAGCCAGATTCGGTCTGTAGGCTTCCTGTTCTACTGGGAAAAGGACAAAGGACCATAATACCCATTTATTAGAAATGCACTAAGCATGACATATGAGATTATGCTCTTTTATAAATGTGAATTGATCCTAAGCAGTTTCCCTGAAGTCTGCTAACAGTCAGGGATTTTACAGAACTGCTTCCCGTAGGAGATAAAGTTGTGATTAAAACCAAGGAGTAGATTATAATGAAAAAAAAAACACAACTTGTTATGCAGAGCTTTTTGCTGACTATGCATTATATACCAAGTACAACGATATGACTGGTGTAGGAAAAATACATTTCTTACCTCCTTAAAAAACACCAGTCACCTGGATGTTATGATTATTCTACCTTTTAGGTGACAGCATAAAACTAACATGAAAGCGATCAGTTCATATGGATAGCAAAGTTAGGATACACATGATGCACTTAGCAGCATACCTACCCCTGACCCGCAGAATCGCCCCATCCTGGGGGCTCCCTCATTTGGTCCATCATACAGCTCTATATAATCATAACCACAGTCTTGTTCTTCTTCCAGCTCAAAACTCTGGAAGACCAGCTCTACTCCATACTTTCCCTCGGAAACTATGTGCCATATACACTCTGAGGCAGATGGATGTATGTCGTCTCCAAACTTAGCATGGGAGTACAGGTCCTTGGTACGAACTTCTGCCTGCAGTGTTCCTCCGCACTCTGTAAAAAGAAAAATCACAGATAAAAATCAGCCATATTCTCCCAAAAGATATATATAGAATGTATCAAGTGCAGAGCCATATTTTACAGGCAGGTTGGTGGTATGTGCAATGTTTTGCAAGATAGCTGTGCACAGCAATACCGATGTACTAAACAATCTCCATTTTTCTTTTCCTGCCATTTATTCTCTATACAGATATTGTTCCATGGACACTAAACCCCCCCGAGTCATGCCTTCGCTTATGTAGACTTTTAAATATGGGTATCTATAAATTGTACTGAGCCCTAGGAAAGTATTTTTTTTAAACACCAAAGAAAAATTATGTAATGAGAAGGTCAGCAGTGTGTTGTGCAAGTCCTGTGGAAAACCTTTCATTGTTCTGATTGCAATAAACTGATGACCAAGCAGATAAAAACACACAAATAATGCAGCTCATTCATTAACACGCCCTTAAAATTAGTTTTATTTATTAAAAGCAGCACAGTGTGACATGGTATGAGCAGCGTCTTGTCTCTGATCTCCTAATCAACTGATTCCACATCATGGGATCACTGAACGGATGAAGTGGAGTCAGCTTAACACTTCCCTCTCTGTTCTCCTTCCTCCAGATGCATACATTCCCCAGTACCATTCTTTTTAAAGCTAAGCTAAACTTCTAGAATCTGGACCCTATTCAGCAATCAGAGGAGTATTTGTTACTTTTTCCAGTGTCTTCCCTATTGATTTGAAATGGTAATGGATGCTGGATATCAAAAGGTCCCCAGCAAGTGACAACGTCAAGAGCCTACTGAAAAAAAATTGTGGTAAATAACGGGATGAGTTTAAGGGTTTCTTGATCAAAAGAAAAGAAAACGGATAATGCCTCCCGTGCCTTAGTGTTGTCTGTAGGCATGGGTACCCTTCTGTCCCTTTAGCAATTATGTTAATTGGTCACTGCTCTGGTGGCCTAAGACATCCAGGACATTTCATGTTCTTTTTCCCACTTGGCAAAAAGTTTACAATGCAAAGACTTTTTATTAACTGCAGACACTGTGTCGCCTTGCATCTTAGCTAAAGAAAGTTGGCGCATACCAAATGCTCTGGACTACTGAAGCAGAGATTAATTATCAGAATGCTGGGTTGTGGGGGAGCCCCTGGATGACTATAAAGCACACTATGGGTTCACCAGTTTTCCATGAATTAAAGAAACCATCATCGCTACTATGGCATCTTAAAGAAATAGGCTGAATAGGTCAGCTTATGCTTCCTTTTGCCTTTTCTTTTCAATAAGTAATCTCTAGCTAACAGAGAAGTATAATCCTCCCAAAATCCTGTGTTTGTTATATTCCCAACACTTGAAGCCTTGGTAACACTAGTTAGCAATATGAACTTTCCTGAAAATAAATTTCCAGTGGAAATTCCATTCTTTTCTATGTGGCTGATGCTGCAGTGATTCCAATTAACAAACGAAACAACTAGAAACCTAAATTGCTTATGTAACAGATAATAGGTCAACACATCGGGCTGGATTTATTACAGCTCTCCAAGGCTGGAGAGGATACAGTTTCAACAGTGAAGCTGGGTGATCCAACAATCCTGGATTGGATTTCTTAAAAGTCATTTCCTATTTGTTAGCAAATGTTATCAGTTCTGGACCAGATCCATTCCAGGTGTTCTGTGTCACCCAGCTTCACTGATGAAAGTGTATCCTCTCCAGTCTTGGAGAGCTGTAATAAATCAGGCCCATAATGTTGCCAGGGATGTGCTACTCACCTGTTGTCAGCTCTGCCAGGAATCCCTTTTTCTGTACAGAATTGTCAGAGATAAATTTCACAAACATGTTGCTTCCTGAGGCAATGATGGGCTCTGGGACTTTACTGCCACAGAACCGTTTCAAGACAGGGGATTGAGCATCAGCACCAGAGTAAACTTCAACATGATCGTACATACATTCCTGATGGGATTCCAGATCTACCTCCTTCACCACCTGGAAAAGCAGAGATCAGCACAAAAGGTGAGACACAAAACAAAGTCCCAACAAATAAACAACCTAACTTAATTTTTTTTTTTTTTATAAATAATAGTAGCTAGTCACGTTCAATTGTACTCCTCCTTGAAATATCTTCAGCAATATTTCATCTATTTGGCTTCATCAGTTCCAGTGAGTGTCAGCAACATACCCCTGCATGTATATCCCCATGGGTAACTTGCCTTAATCCTACTACCAATAAATAGTTTTAAACATTAAAGAGCAAATCTGGTTAAATGTGGCTAATTATTACTTTACCATGACCTGAATAAATGAGAATCTTCCCGGGCATTACATACATAAGTAATATAGACCCAAAAAACAAACAAACACTTACCCCCAAATTCCATATCCCTCCTCATATTGTGTGCTACGTCCCCCACCTCTTAAATTGTAAGCTCTTTGGGGCAGGGTCCTCTCTTCCTCCTGTGTCACTGTCTGTATCTGTCTGTGATTTGCAACCCCTATTTAATGTACAGCACTGCGTAATATGTTGGGACTATATAAATCCTGTTTATTAATATTATTATTATTCTCATGTAAAGTTTTGGGGCAAGTAACCAGTTTTGACTGTTGCATACAACCCATTTAATCATATCAAACTGTAAAATATTTTGCGGCTATGTCCAGTGTATTGTGTGCCAAGTTGAACACAAGCATTTGGTTGGTTACCCCTCCTAACCTAGATTTGTAGGTATGGAAACTGCATGCAGGGCTAATGGAGGCTGACAATAGTAGATTTTAGCTTTATATATACATACTTTGAACCCTGCTGGTAGCCTTGCAAAATGATCCCAACAGTCTCATGTGTTTAAGTATAATTGATGCTTGTCTTTGAACAGTTAGATTCTGGTAATATTTCCATCATGATGGGAGTGAGGAGAGATTGAACACCAAAGTAAAGGATTGTTTGACAATAGAGGGATGCCATATGTCCGTATACATCTGGATAGAATTGCAATGTATATTTTTCTTACCTCCTTAGGATGAGGGGGGGATGCTTATGACTTACCAGTTTAACTCTATGTCCTGGTGTGGCTGCCACTTGCCATGTGCACTCCTTCTTACTTGGATAAGAGTCTGGCCAGTTGGGGCTAGAGATGTTCTGATTACTGGCAGTCACTTTGTGGTTACAACCAGCTGAAATGAGGAAGAGACCCTGATAAGCAAGACTTTGGAAAAGAGTTATTTGAAAAATAAAAGTTTTTAGATGTGGAGGCTGCATTTTTTTTCTTTACTACTTAGTAATAGAACACTAGGGTGATAACGCTCACTTACTCGCTGTATTTATGGAAGAAGCCATGGCTGTCACACTAGGAAAAAACTATCAACAAGTCTTTCTTTCTTTCTCCAAATTACATTGGAGTCAAGATGAATCATTTACAGAAGATTGTTTTGAAAGAAAGTTAATATCTTATTTATCAGTTCAACTGATGAGAAGTGACAGGGACACTTCTTTTCTAGAAAGATGAACAGGTATCTTTGAATAAAGCAATGATTTGCTTAAAATGTTTCTTGCCTGAAAAAATTAAGCTACAATATCAAATGAACTAATAGGCTGCTATATAATAAAAAACATTTAAAGCTAACTTAAAGCCAACTTTGTGTACCAACAGTCTAGTTAAGGAGATATCTGCAGATGTTCCATAGCGTGGTTGTTGTCCTACCTTCAGTTCAGTTATTTCATGATGGGTGTCTACTTTTTCTTGCATGTTTTATTCAAGGCAGGTAGAACCAATGGCAACAACCCACATCCACTTATGACAATGTCCTGCTTATCTGACATTAGTGAAGACCCATTAGACTGTGATTTCCAACAGAAGTGCATAGAGACAACAACATACATAACATATTACAGACATTTGAGGCTAGATTACCCTCTTTGCAGTCATGCTTGTTCTCATGCAGGGTGAAACCGCTCCGGCAGTGGCAGGTATAGCTGCCCTGAGTGTTGGTGCACTCGTGCTGACAACCCCCATTATCCCGAGAACACTCATCTTTATCTGTAACACAGGGACAATGGAGCGATCATCATGAAGAATGGAGAGGCAGGAGAACAGAAGTGAAGAGAGAGGAGACAAAATTATTACACCCACCACCAGCAAGTCAATTACCTGAGAAAGATAGAAGGTGCACCAACAACTTGAGGAATTGGGGATGGGGTTCAGTGATGGGAGGTATTCAGTCAGCATGTGTCAGCCACCATCACTCAGACTTCCTCTTACCATTATGTAGTGAACCTCCCATAAATTGAAGTGCTATCAACCTACCAAGCCCAATATCCAATGCGGGTATGACTCATATGACTGTGCAATGAAGGGATTCTTAAGTTGATAGATTAAATCTCAATCAGAATTCACACTTTAAAAGTGAACTAGTGAATAGGTTATATTTGTGTAAAAGCAATAAATGAGCTTGAAAACAAGCCCTTACTGACCTCAAACTCCAAGCACTTTGAATAATTTATTTTCCCAGCAGATGCACCTTTCTGAACTGCTAGAACAATCATATGAACTTTAAAGCTTCCAAAACTTTAAGAATGAATTTCTTATATTAAAGCAGCCTTTTGTAAACCTTCAGGTCATAAGGGAACCCCTTATATATATATATATATTTTTTTTTTAATTGAATTTCGCATAAGGTGATCCTCTAAACAAAAAACCCTGTGCTCGGAAAAAAAGTGCAAAAACACCACACAAAAAACGTGCACTGGGGTACAACTATTGTGATCCCTCCTCCAAAGAAGAAGAAGGGCCACCCAATTTCCCCAGACCCCCTGAAGCCAGGCTCCTGACGGGGGCTGGGTACTGGGTCCATTCAGCCGAAGCTGAAGTAGACCCACTAGTCCGTCTGACCCGTCAGACGGGGTCCTTTTCTCTATGGGACTGCATAGGCAGTCCCACCAGATACTAGGCTGGGAGCTCTCCCGAAGAAAGAATCCCAGTAGGGGAGAGTACTTGACTGTAAGGCCAAAGTACTCCCCAAGACTTTAGGGCTAGCCCATAAGGGAATAGCACCCTCCATCAAAACAGTGTCACACAAATACCACACCAGTGACAGTGACAACAGAAAAATACATAAAAAATAGGTGCCCAAGTGCATAACACACTGGGCAAGAGTAAAAAAAATCGCCCATCTTAACACTAGCTGCAGCTAATGCAGAATGAAGGTGATGTGCTAAATCAGCATGTGACGTGCCTGTGTACACATAAAATCAAAGTGGGCTCCCACGCCCAAAGCGATTTTAGGGTACCCTTAGTTCGCCACTCCAGGGGGACGACACTCAGTGAGATTCGGCTTGCTCTCAAGACCTGATAGCCAAGCCAAGGGTTTCCCGCTCCAACCAGCAGGACAGT
Organism: Pyxicephalus adspersus; assembly: GCF_032062135.1. Taxonomy (NCBI): domain Eukaryota; kingdom Metazoa; phylum Chordata; class Amphibia; order Anura; family Pyxicephalidae; genus Pyxicephalus; species Pyxicephalus adspersus. The sequence goes on from NC_092859.1 coordinate 20,110,992, forward strand.
CCACTATCTGGGAGCTCCTTATCAGGGCAGGCCCCATGCCTCTCTCAGGTGGACTCAGGCCAGAGGAATTAGCATAGGGAGGCCCCTTACAGAGCTACACCATCAAGCAGACCGTCCTAACAGAGGTTCTAGTGCACTGCATTCTTGCCAGGAATACAGCGTCGTTCCACTCTGAACACTGGAAGGATTAGGTACTACACTTGATCTTAGCCAAAAGGCAGAGAAGCGATAAGGGAACCCCTTATACAATTACTATATCCACAGCCCACAGTACATTAGCATGATGGTCAGTAGGAAGAATGCCTCTTACATTGCTGGCCAATGGGAATGATGTCACCCTTATAGATAGTCAAACAGATCATTGTGTCACCTAAACGGACAAAGAGGCACAAAGTTCTCATTGCTCAAGGAACCCCTAGCAACCTCTGGAGGAACCCTGGTTGAGAAATGCGACTAAAGTATCTGCAGTTACAGAGATCAGCAATTTTTTTTTAAAGCTATTTTACTGCTTGTTAAAGATATGTACAAAGCTTGATCACATGTTCATGTAAAGACTCCTTGAAAAATGGAGACATTTCGTTTAAAAGGTTAGTCTCTTCAAAATGAATGCTTTATTCTGCACGCAAATTTCCTGCTCCACCTATCCACATTATCAAAAGCAGGAAAAATCATTCTTACGGTACCATGATTAAGTTAAAAGTCATACACGGAATGATAGCAGAACTAAGAATTCAAGCGAGGAGACCTTGTTTCTGGATCCCATAGTGAATAAAAAAATAAAATTATCACTACCCATAGTTGATATAGCAGATTTAGTGGAACTAATCCATTAACAAGAACCCACAAACACAGGAACAGGTGAGAATTTGTTGCCAACTTGGTGATTCTAAAGGTCTAAATTCCATGTCTTGCTCATCCTTTGCCATTACGGACAAATAGTTGTAATTACCCCTTTTCAAATGCATATGACCAGCTGCCTTCAACCATGTTCACCTTGTCCAGAGGTTGTCAGGTGTTTGAAACACAACACAGTTGGCGGTCTTCAAAGAGACAACGGACTGCAGGATACTTCAAACAGAATCTGAGAATGAAGAATATATCATGGAAGCTGGCAAACATGTCTCAACCATCTTTTAAAACCACCTCCCAAATTCTTATTAGGGAAAGGAGGTAGTGGTTGACTGATGGTTGATAGACTGTCAACTGTGTAGTAATCATTGTCTTAATCACTTGCTAACCATCTGTGTGAACAAACCCTTACGTGACTGACCTGAAATAAAGAAGTTCTGACCTGCATGTTCATTTCAGGTTAGTAACATACAATGGATGAGGATTGCAGCTCAAAAGCATGCATTAAAAAGTCAAGGAGGCTTCCATATGGCTATCATGATAGGTCATCTTTAAGAAAGATTATGTTTTCCCACATAATTTTTTTTTATGAACTTAAAAAAAACAAAAAACAAAAGTAAAACACGTTCCCTTTGGGTGCACAGGCAACAGTAAATGGATTGGGAAATCTCTGATTGCAGATGAGATACCTTTGAAGAAATAAAAACAAATCCCCCCCCCCTATACTATAGGCACCAAGGATATGATACATCTGGTTAAAAAACAATAAAAATAGATATTTATTTACTAAAATAATAAAAAAAAAGATCAAAGTAAGTTATTTGCCAAGGCAAATCCCCCACCAATCCCAAATGTCAGAGAAGTGGGGGTGCTATCCCAGGTCCGCTGGGAAGAAATGCATTGTAGGACATGGATGCTGGACGGACAGGAGAGGGGAAATGAGGATTTGGGCTGGGTTAAAAGGAAGGAGAATGAGTTATATGGAGTTGATGGGGTAAATGTCAGGACAGGGGCATTCATTAAGGGGAGCGAGTCTTTTTCGATGTCCTCGTTCTCATTCGGGGACGGTTCCGAGGTAAAGCCTTTTTCGGCTGTTGAGGCTGCTGGTTCATTTTTTGCAGCTGTAATAACTTCTGTTTGTTCTTCATCTCTGTAATGAGAAGGTGGAAGAGAGGGAAGAGTAGAGGAAAGGGCAGAACAAGAGGAAAGAGGGAGTAGAGGAGGAAGTAATGGAGGTAGATGGTTGCAGGAAGGACCAGCAATTGTTGAGGAGATAAGCAATATAAGAGGAGATGACAAAGGAATGATAAAAAGATCAGGGAAGGAAAAGGGAAATACAGGGACAGAGAGGGATGGGGGGACAGACAAAGAAAGGAGTGAGCCGGGGACAAGGGGGGGAGGTGTAACAGTTTCCTCCTTCTGATCCATGATGCAGAGCTGGGAGCCAGAAGCTGAGGCATAATCGTGCAAGGAGAGGACATCATGCAGCTTAAATGCCAAGCACTGCATGCAACCATGCAAGGGATGGGACCGGGTTGAGCCACTAAAAAACTAAAAATTCATGATTTTACTATGAGAAAAAGTTTAGATGGCCGCAGAATTTCACAGTATAGGCTGTATAAAAACTGACCCGATCAAGTCCCTTGTGGTTCCTAAATTACATTAACCTCAAAAGCTTCTGGTTAACTCAGGTTTCATTCATCTCAATAAACAGTACTATCATATGTTAAAGTTATTTGAAAGCAAAGTGTTCCAATTGCCCTCTGCAAATAATCAACTTGTAAGTGCTATTTTTCTAATCTGAATAAAAAAAAATGAAAGAGCAGGACTGGTTGCAACAGGCAAGAAGAACAATTTTCTTACATGGCACACACACAATAGTATAGGCAGTGTCTTGAAAGCTCTACAGGCAAGCAAAGTGATGAACAGTCACAGCCACTTCTGAAATATATTTCATACAACATATATATAACAATTACTATAGACTGATCTGACCAAAAGGGTCTTCATAGATTTGCTTGTCTTCAGAGCAAGGTACAGACAATGACACATACTACGCTTTCCATATACCACCATGCTTGTATGGATTCCTATGTCCTATAGATCAGATTTCCTGCATGCTGGACCTACAACCGTGCACGCTGTCATGAAATTTAGACTGAGCAACCAAAATCCTTTTAAATTAAATGCCACCTATATAAACCACGCACCACTAAAACAAGTGACCCAAAGTGTAATTTTCCATTTGGTATTAAACAAAATTAATATAGCGCCAACATATTATGCAGCGCTGTACATTAGAGGTTGCAAATGACAGATAGATGCCTACATTGACACTGGAGGAGAGGACCCTGCTCCGAAGAGCTTACAATAATAGGGACAATAGTTGACCTTTTCACATTCATCAATATCCAACCTCTGTAAGACCAACGCTTTACTTGAGACTGACCACATCATTGTTAAAGCCCAACTAAACCTCAAACTGAATACGACACATTTTTATAGCAAATGGGTTAAATAAACAAATAAGAACAGCGTGTAGAAAGAGAAAAAAGGTCCTGGCGTTGTGGATACAGCCAAGCACAGAAATGAAATGTTTTTTGTAATTTGTAAAGTCTAGTTCCTGACCAATTCTTTTTGCTACTAAACAGCCTTTCGTTAACCATTAGTTCATCATTGGGTTTATTTGGGTCTAAAATATTACATTTTGGCATTCTCTGGCTGATGGCAGTGGCTTAGAAGAAATAATCAATATTCTTTTAGCAATCTACATTAGCTACAATAAACTGATCTCAGAGGAGAAACAAATCTGTAGCATTGCATGATCTCTGTAGGACAGGGGTGTCAAACTCAAATACATAGTGGGCCAAAATTAAAAATTTAGACAAGAACGCGGGTAAACCTTGAAATTTATTGAAAAAAAATTGAGGAAGTTCATTCTCATTAGATATAAAACCTGATGACAGGTTGCTAAGGAATGCCAACAGAGGAGGGGGCGCTTGTGCGTCTTCACCGACCACGGAAGATGCTTATAAAACCCACCTGCGCTAAACTTGACTACACATACATTTGTTTTTTTTACTAACAAGGACAGCAGCTTAAACCTTCAGATAATCTGATCACGGCTGGCACTTGGATAACAGCAGGCTACTCACAGCCTGAGACACCACTATATGACACAAGGCCATGGGTCGCCAAGAAGCCCCTGTACCTCCAAAAGCCTCCTGGCACCTCCCACGTGTAGCGGAGGGGGAGTGCTAGAAATGCCAGACGCGGCCAATGCAGGGCTAAATCTGGCCCACGGACATCCAAAAGGACATTGCTGGCCAGATTTGGCCCACGGGCAAGGTTTTGACACCCCTGCTGTAGGGCATTTACAACTTTTCCTCCTTATATAGGTATCACTATATATAGGTGTCAAATTTTGTTGCCAGCCAGTAAAGGCTAAGAAAAGAAGTGATGTCTGGAAAGTCTGGTGTTCATGGCAAAAGATCATGACAATGAGTGCACTGCCCTAAAAATCTCTACATCTGTGGACTGTTCATTTATGTCGGCTTGTGTTTTAGAATCCTGGGTACTCCTAAACTTGGCTTCACATTGGCTTTCAACTTCAAAGACATTTCATCATGAAAACTTGTACTGTTCTAGGCATGACAGCATGGTTGGGAAATCTGATCTTATATTTCCACCTACTGAATAATAGGACATAGGTAAAATTTGTATGCCTGGTCACCCGATGCATTAGCCAGGGCAGTAGAGAGATGATGAAATCACACAGCAATGCAGATTATGACCAAGATGGTTTGGTCATCATGCTAAAAGACATTCAAGATATCCTTGCACCTTATGAACACCCCCTTCCCCCACCCTTAACATTCAGGCACAGAAGATAGGAGATCATCATGCAAGGAAGAGGCTCACCTGAGTAGTATGTGGCCCGGAATCCCTTCTTGGACACGGTATTGTCAGATTTGAATTCTATACGCATATTGTTGTACTGAGAAGTAATCACTGGGGGGAGCTCTGCTCCGCAAAATGTTCCAAGCAGTTTAGCGTCTGATGTCAAGCCGCTGCGAACTTCCACGTAATCATATTTGCAAACCTAGACCGTTGTTAGAAAGATCAAGCCAAAAAAAAATAAGCAATGAAGCTGAAAAGTTTTGTAAACTTTTTAAAACGTTGTATAAGAGTGATTAACCCCTTACTCACCTTCCTAAATTTTACACAGGGCAACTGCACCTAACTGCAGTACTGACAATGACTTGGTAACTTCTCTATGCCTCCTTGTGCACAGTGAAGGTGCTAGAAACGGTTGACTTCACAACTGCCCACAGATATATTAGATTGCTTTCTGGAAGTATAAACCATCTGACTGCCAACAAACTATTCCTTTCCAAAATCATGCATAGGGAAGGACCCAGATCTATGCATTAACAGACGCTCCAGGCACCAAGCTTATCAAGGCGTCACCACCATGTTAGCCAGGAAAATCCTACAATACCCCCCTCCTCCACCAAGATGAATCCACTAAAAACTGCCACAGATACTGAAATGCTGTAAAAGTAATGACAACTTCTAAACACAAAGCAGATTTAATACCTGTTGTGCAAGTTATCTTGAATTATTGTGGGAAAGTTACAAAAAGTCTCAACAGATGGTGTAACATATGTGAAAAATTAGCACATATCTGGGTTTATTTTATTTCAGAGGCACAGTAGAAAGGGAATTCCAAAGGGAGAAATAGAAGAAAACACAAAATATTAAGAGGTTACAAAAAAACATGGACACTAAGACTAGAACTCACATCGTTGCCTTCAGTCTCAAACTTGTCAAACTTTAAAGAGATGCGGAACTGAGTGGGTGCCACCAGCTGCCAGACGCAATTCTTATTGGGTGGGTACTCCTTTGGCCACCCTGGACTAGTAATGGATCCATTCAGTTTGGTCAGGAAACCGCCACAGGCAGCTGCAAAGGGATATAGAATTGAAAGGGGTACAGTGCCACTAATAACAAAATAGATATATAAAAGGTGTAGGTAGGAACGAGCCTCAGAAGAAAGACAAATACAATATACTTTCAAGTAGTTCTGAACTGCTAACATTTGCCTTTAAATTGCTCAAAGAAACAAAGTGATCATGAGAGGTTGCAGAAGAGCAAATTAAGGGATTAAAAAAAAAAAAAAAAATACTAATTTTTTTTTACCAAAATAAATAAAAGTTTTAAATCTGAAGAGAGTTTAATGAGAATTAAAGCAACTGATTGATTGTAAGAGATTTTTAGGTTCCAATCACTTGTGATTATTAAATTGGTAAATATTTAAAAGCACATAAGTTGCATCATAAGTACATTCAAGCAGAATTCTAAATGTTTCCTATTTGGGAACAATATTAAGGGTGGCAGAATACTGTTCATGGGACCTACAACTGATCAATTACCAACCTAAATATTGGATTGGTTTGATCGCTAGAGTGCAAAATTGGCAGCAAATTTGCTGGGGTGTAGTAAACCTAAAGGATTAAAGAGAAGCATGATGACCTAAAAAAAAAAACAAAAAACCCAAAACAAAACACGCTACACACTGCTTTACAAATGTGCACTTTGGAAATCTGAAGCTGGCACATCACAACAGAACTGGATTATAGTTCTGTGTGTAGGAAAACAAAGCGAAAACAAAAAAACGAAAGCAATGTGCTCAAAAACTTTTCTCCAATCGGAGCTTCCGCTCTTCCACAGAGTTACGAAAAGCACTTTGTGTCATGTGATCTGCTCTTCTCAATTCACACATTCCTCCAACTATGGAGGCTTCTATGCACTACCGAGCAGGGAGATTTGTGTGGTACTTATTAAGTAATTTCATATAGCCATTCATTGCTTTACATATACTTTATAAGGAATATACACATCACTTATTTCCTACCTTCACACGACTTCTTGTCTGGTGCCAACTCAAACCCTGGCTCACATGCACACTTGTAACTGCCTAGAGTGTTCACACAGCGTTGCTCGCAGCCACCTTTATGAGGACGGGAACACTCATCAACCTCTGTGAAAAGAATCAAAATGTATGAAGAGCTAAGGACAAAAGTAAGAGTGAAAACAACAGTTGTGGCTGCTCTTGGTAGATTACAATAATTTCAAGGGCAGCACAGTAGTTCAGAGGTTAGCATCTGGCCTTTGCAACTCTAGGTCCCAGGTTCGAATCTCGGCTAGGATACTTATCTGCATGGAGTTTGCAGGTTCTCTTTGTGTCTGGGTGAGTTTTCTCCCACATTCCAAAAACATGCAGTTTGGTTAATTGGCTTCCCCCCCAATTAAACTGTATTAATGACATATGGTAGGAACATTAGGTTGTGAGCTCCTTTGAAGGACAGCTAGTGACATGACTATGGACTTTGTACAGTACTGCATAATATGTTGGTGCTATATAAATACTGTGTAATATTAATAATAATAAGGCAGACAGGTATTCGAGTTGTCAGATTCCCCAATACTGCAGAAGAAATAACTTTTTACTATGCAATTGACAATAATAACAGGAAAGTGCATGGCTGCTTCTAGGACAGCAAATTAGTTTAACAGATGTGTCCTATCTGTTGCTATGTGTGCAAGTTTTGTTTTACAAATAATCATTTAATATGCGACAAAAGGTCTTTCTGGAGCACTATGGGATAGATAAACAGATAGCATAGCAGCAACAGCCTGCATAGTCTGTCTAAAAAAAAAAAAAAAAGTTAAAAAAAAAAATAAAAAATAACTGTAGCTTTATTAGTTTTTAAATTCTTTCCACTTTCTTTTCTTTCACATGTACAGGCTATGATAGAACTGTGCTTAATAGCCGATAGATACCAGAAGTAACCGAGGACAATACTTTGGGACAAAAGGAATGTACGATAACTACCGGTATATAGTCAAAAACTTAGTTTGTGGTTTGTATTGTTTGTTATGCCAGTCCTTAATTATACTTTAAAATACTTTAAAGAAATTCGGAGTTGCTATAGGAGCTGCATTAACAGACAGGAACATGAATATGCTGTGGAAGAGGTTAGTGCTATATAAATACACAAATATATAAATACACAAATATATACACTACTTCCAGTATGCTTGATTAGATTATAGAAGTGCAGGTTCACACATTTTATTATGTTACCATAACCCTTTATCAAATTAGCCTCAATGTGTCCAATATGATTGTAATGTACAAGATGCTTAAGCATTCTCCTTTCGTATAACTAGAGCCAGTACTGAGATGACAAAACGTTCTCCATCTACTTCTCCCAGAAAGCTCTTCCCAGGACATAATACATAAGGACATTTTTAGAAGCACACATTTACTGGGCAGTTGACTATGGAAAAATCTGTCAGTTCAACAGCTGCCACAGGAATACATAATGTTAACGATGAAAGCAGACAAGTCACTCGTTCTGCCTTTAATATTCAATGAACTCTGAGTTACTGTGACCGAGTTTCCTCCCTGTGATGAGAACTTCTCTTGGTGCACCATGATGACATCAACCCAGACCGTGCCGATGGTTTACATCATGGGGCTGAGCAATAATGGTGGCCAGAGTTTCTGGGAAAATACCACAAGAATTTTAAAGTCACTGGGGTCCTATAATTCCAGCAGAATTCCAGTCATATAGACACATCTTTAGCATTTGTAATTCAACCATAAAATGTTACAAATAATTCAGTAGTCTGTATTAGAGCCTAATTACACAGAGTACTACTTCTTCCTGTACTGCAAATAAAGCCATATAAATAAAGTCATATAATTTACATATTGGACCTGATTTACTAAAGTTCTCCAAGACTGGAGAAGATCCACCTATCATGGGTGGATGTGGGTGATTTTTTAACTCTCAGGCAAGTTTGATACCAATGATCTTTTTGGCTATTTGTAAGGGTGACATTCTTCCCAATGCCCAGTAATGTAGGAGAAATTCTGACCAGCACACTAATGTACTGTGGATATAGTAATTATAGTAGGGGTTCCCTAAATACCTAAAGGTTAGTTCAAGAGGTTTCTTATGTTTAAAAAGTTAATAAAATTGTGAACTAAGCATAAGAAAGGATATAAATACTGTTTATTAATAAACAGAGAGAAAATATAGGATAAGATGAATGAGGAAATCAGGAAACGGTAAAAAAGGAAAGCAAAAGAAAATAATCCAGGACTATTGCAGCCTTTACTCCCTACCTACTTCATACCTCAAAAGACTGGAAAGTAATTCCGATATTGAAGCCTTCAGACACCCGCAGTTTCCATACGCAGGACTTGTTTGGTCTGTAATCATCTGGGTAATTAGGGGATTGAATGTGACCATTGTCCTTCTTCATCTCTCCTCCACACAAAGCTGCAAGACAAAGATCGAGAGCTGGGGCCTAACTTGAAGTCTATTTAAATCTACACATATATATACAGTTGGACTATCCCTATCACATGGGTGACAATGCTGCCATTTCAGTTGAAATGAAAAAAATATGAAATCTACAAAAACAGTTACAAAGGAACTAGAAAACTTTTAAAACTGTTGAGCTTTATCTTCTTATGGCTCCTTTACACCCGCACCGCTCTATTCAGCTGCCACAAAGGAGTTTATTAAATTCTCTGTAAGCTCCAATATTCTAGTAGCTTTGTGCAAATCAAAAATTGCCAGGCCTATAGAAAAAGGAAGAGGGGTCACACTGTCCATAACCAAAAATACCAGATTATCTTTGCATCTTGCCACTGAATGGTAGTAAATATTAGTTCAGATGGGCGGTAAGGTTACCCGCAGCCACCCATAGGCAATGAATTAGGGTGCTAAGAAAGATGCTATAAAGGTTACAAGAAAGCTTTGGCAATGTTCAGTGTACATAATGCTTGTAAGACCAGCATTTACCAAAGGAAGCTTGTAAACTCTCAACTCCTTATTCCTGGATCACGTACCACTTGTTCACTTACCTTCATACACAGCATGGAACCCCTTCCCCACATAGTTGCTACTGCTTCGGAACTCAATCCACAAACGACTGTCACTGGATACAATCGGCTCAGGGAGCTTTTCGCCACAAAAACGGCCTGAAAAAGCAGCAGTGATTACAAAGTGTACAGTTCTATTTAGATCATTCTCAGAATAATACAGCAGCTATTACAGAACAAAGGAAAGTACCAATGAGAGGAGCTTTTTTCCAATGTCCATCTCTGACCTCGATGTAGTCATACCAGCAGAGACGGCTACGGTACACATCCAAAGAGGTGAAGTTCAGCATTATCTACAAAGAGGCGGTAATGAGATTTTAGCACATACAATGGCAAAGAAAACCAAGACGTGCTTTCAGAAGAGAAATATTTGCAGCTCATTACAGATAATAGTTAAGTTTCAGGTGACGTTTACATTAAGGAAAAAAAAAAAAATGTAATGGTATGTCAGAAAGTATCGGACCACCACACACACCTTCTCCCCTGGGGTGACAGACAGTCTCCATACACAGTGCACATAAGCCGAGTAACCATTCGGATATCCTGGAGATGAAAAATTGCCCTGACTATCCTGTAGAGTATCCCCGCAAGCTGTGGAGATACATCAGTCACAGTTATTACATAACATATATTACAGAGTATATTAACATTACAATCATTAGAATGCTATTAATTCAATACGTACACTCATCAAACGCTGGTTAGTTTTATTGAAAGTGTTTTGGTAGTAATTTTTGCCAATTTTTTTAAAGCAACACATCTATTAACTATTTGCTTAAAGCATTAAAAAGCCATTTTTATGGTTTTCGGCATTGTTGAATCTATGCATTTATTGTGCACTTCTGCCAACAAAAAAACAAATACATTCGGACATTTTTATTTTCCACTTTAAAATAGACCAAGATCTATGGTGTTTGTTTAAACATCTTTTCATCACTCATCAGGAATCTGGTATAGGTTATCAGGTTTTCTGAAACATTTTCCAAAAGAAAAGTAGTGAACAATTTATTTTCTCCACTTTTGGTGCTATTAATAGTACAAGTGCTTCCTCAGGTTATGACATTTTCATCAGCTTGTCATTTTCAACTAATATAGGCAAATAACTAACATTCACAATTGATTATGCCGTTTTCCTTTATCATGACAAAAAAAATGGATACAGGACTGCACTGACAACACTTTGGGCTCCAAAACTTGGAATCGGGACATTCCTTCAAACATTCCCTGGTGGGAATTTACTGCCCTTCAAACACATGCACCTAGAGGATGCCCACAAAGTATTGTTTCAGGGAATGTTCGATTCTTTATTTTAACAATAGAGACCTTGTAGTGTTTGGATGGTCAGATGGGCCCAGTAATGATACCGTCTGCGAGGTTCTTAGGCCCGTTTAGCCCGACGCTCCACCTCGCACCAAATTGACACCAAAGTACTTTTTGGCCATCTGTAAGGCTAATATTCTTCCCAATGACCGGATATGAAAGACATTCTACCTACTGACCACCACACTAATATACTGTGAGCTGTGCATATAGTATTTGTAGCAAGAGTTCCCTGGGGACCTGAAAGTTATTTCAAGGGTTCCCCCATGTTAAAAAGGTTGAGAAAGGCTCTACAGTGCTTATAAAGGTTCATGTCAACAGTTATCTTAAGGTGGGACACGTCAGCAACAACAGCCTCTCTGTACAACTTTCTCTTCCTAATAAGATATAAATGATAAAAATCCACCACCTACATAACTGCAGAAGCTGTTTGTTAGCTAGTGCGGTTTTAAAACTGGCAGAGCTTTCCATGCAAAGTTATTGGCAGCTTTTATTTTTGAAGGTAAAAAATGAAAAAGATAAAACAATCTGGAAGTTCTAGCAGGATCAGAGGTTTTTCCTGCAATAAGAAAACAGCAGACAAGGTGGCCGATAGTTCCCCTGACCACTTAATTACACATTCCCTGCGGTATTGCTCCCTGCCTCTTGCTCTGTATTCACCCCCCACCCTCCGGCGGAGTCTCTCGACTAATGGCCACGTCACAACCACGTGATCGCCAGATGTCACACAGATGTTCTGAGGTTATCTGTGAATACCAGAAGCAAAAATACTTGGTATAGGTTCTGAAGAAAGCTTTTAGCAGATTAGGGGTTAAAGAACCAAAGAAAAAAAATCCTTGCCTTTCCTTAGATCTAACATGTAGGTACTATACTCATCTGCCATCCTAAATCAACTGCTTGACCATTAAAATTACTTAGAGAGAACTCATATAAAGTCTACAGCAAAAGGAAAGTGAAGTTTCATGTTATCGATAAGAAAAAAAGTAATGGAACAAAAATAACTTTTTTCAATGCAAAGACAGGAGCAGTAACTTTTTTATTTTGGCACTAAGCAGAATTCGGGATCTACTGAAAACACAAAATTGGACACCGACTTATCTACCATGGTTAGTCAATTTTATTTATCTGCCAATTAACCAGATTATACATTATTAAATTGTATTTCATGTATTTACAAGGATGGAATTCAATAATTGGAACAGGTACACACTCAACCTATGCCGTCTCATTATCCTTATTCATTACCTCGATAATCCCAAGATTGGTTCGCGTAAGCCTTGTATGGATGCTAGATTTATGTGACGCACAAATGTTCATCTCAGGTGAAAATCTATCTTTGGTAAATGCCTCCAAATATCATTTAGCAATCTTCAGTGCAGATCACTAAAAGCCGGACTAGTTCCATGTTAAAAATTCAGAATCAAGCAAGGATTTAATGCAGAAAGGAACAGATGTCCTTTCTGCAATAAGCATTCTTACCTGCCTGATCGCCTTTCTACTGTTAAAATTTGAGGATACCTGGCACATCACTGCTACCCCAGTGGGTAAAGCAGACGCGAGCGTGTCATTTCATCCTGGCTCAGGCAATCGAGAGGCTTTAAGATCAGAACAAGGAAGAAGATTGAAACACCCACAACATAATGGGGACAGACGAGTATACACTGGGTTTAGTTCTGCTTTAATGACCACTATTGCCTACCATAGAAAAGAACTGAACTGTCTGTATAGCTTTTAGTTGTTTTATTGTCACCAAAAATTATCACTATCTATCGTATCCAGCAACTACAATAGAGTGTGTAAGCTCTAAACAAAATATTTGACTGTTTTGTTGGTCAAGCCTATGAGTTACCTGTGCTTCTACTGAACATGAAATGACATAAATTTATGCCAAAAACTATTCTGGGAAAAGCCACCTCATTGCCTTTGTTGTCTATAGGAACCGGACTACCGTACTTGGCAAGTTCTAAAGTGCCTACAACTTTTTTTCAACATTTTGTACACCGATTCACATCTGTCTCTAGGTTTCAAGGAACTTTCAGTCCAATATCTCTTTCACAGTTATACACAGTTTCTTTGAACAAATCTAATAACATACCAGTATGTGTTTGAGTTATGGGATGAATCCAGTGCACCTGAAAAAACATGCTCAAGAACACAGGGAGAATATTCAAACTCTGTGCTAACCAAGAAATACGTTATAGTGATCATGTACCTCGAATTAAACCCAATTAAAGAGGAGGAGGGTCAGCATCAAGATGCAGAGAGGACCTCCACCTATACAAAATACTTAAAAAAAAAGTTAAAGGATTGTTAAAGAACAATTTTTAGTTTTGCACTAAAGCATAGAATGGCTAGAACCCCTGTCAGTTTAGCTGTTCATGTCTACCCTGGGGAGGTTTATCCCCTCTACTTGAATTTATTTCTTACAGTTTAGAAAACAACCTTTCAATAGGAATACATGTTTTGGTGTCAACCTTTTGCTTTGCAGAGTTTTCCTATTGATTCAGATATCGGAGGATTCCATTTTTAACCCAGTTGTGTTCCTCAGTGGTCTCAGGAGTGGAGTTTTGATGTGGGCTGCAGCAGGGTCTAACGTGTGATTTTAAGTAGTGTAACAAGGAAATATAAACCATTATTCTGCTCATACTACCACACCTTCATGGCTAAGTGAGTAATTGGTGGTGAACACCCTGCTTAACAATTTTACAATTATACAGTGGTGTCTTCTGTTTGCAGGGCAACTTTTATCTGGTGCTAATCAAGGCAGTTCCAAATATCCATATATAAATAAATAATATATCTTTTGGTACTACTAAAAAAGAAAGCTAAACTATAAAAAAAAATAACAAATGAACAAAAAAAACAAAAACAAAAAAAAAAACAATTTTTATAATCTATAATCTGCTTTAAAAAATGTAACATTTCCAGATTACATAATGTCTCATCTGGACTTCACCCTGGGGGAAAAAACTATTCGCTGGTCAAAATATTTATAGCGGAGGAGTGACTATTATCAGTAAAATAAAACCAAATTTTAACATACTGTTAACTCCTTAAAATAAAAAAATATTGTATTGAAATATAAATTCAGGCTTCTTTATCCACTCTAATTCCAGTTACCCAAGAATTACTTTGAGCTCTCCGACTCCACAACCCTGTTAAGATTCTGCATGGATTTAGCCAATTTGGGACTCATTTATTAAGGAGTCTTTATTAACTGCTCTTTAGTCCATTGCCACCAGTCTAACACAGCAGGAGTTTGAATCTGACTGTGGCCCATGCCAGAGATTTTTTTTCCTCCAGTGCTTGGCTGCTGCCAATAATGCATGTTTTTCACACCTCTTTACAGAATCACAGGCAATATAATATGCTTCTTTTATGCTCTGCCAATTAAAGCTGTGCCTCTACCTGAACATCTGGAAATATGCACAAAAGGTTCAGAAATGTCAGTTTCTGGCAACCTCAGCTGATTATATAAGGAAAACACATAACACCGGTGTTGCCGATTTCAAATTATAAAGATATTAGATGTCTGTGCCTCATGCACAGATCCTTTGGGTTTAATGCTGGTTCTGTACATAAATTTGTAGTGGAGACTTTGGCAGCATGTACCGGATATTTTTTTAAATCAGTGACTCAAAGTGTTAAAAGTAGCAAGGTAACAAAGTATAGTCAGAGTATCAGCAATGGCAGGCCAACCATTTCTAGACACTTTAATAAATGAAAGAGGTGTTTATTCTTCCTGAGTATCCAAAGGGTAAAGACATTCTAGAAATCTTCTAGTCTGCTGGAAATTGTCTGTGCATTAAATCTGTCACCGGAGTTTTAATCAGATGATGCACAAAGACTTTTTACTGTACATAATTTTAAAAAAAATATTTCTTAAATAAAACCAATGCTTTGTGCAACAGCTTGCCTTCTCTACTCCCTGGATGCTTTGTACAATAGTGTAAATGAGCAAAAGCAGCCCTGCTTAAGCTATAGATGACCCAAGGATTCTTTACCAAAATTATTTTCCTTGGAAACACAGAGGACACCTGGATTTAGGGATCCTTCCCTGGGTCCCAGTGGTTAGGCAAAGTCTTCCAGTTCTCAGGAGATATAGTGCACACCCTACCACAGACTGCAAAGAATATAGCTGCAAGCTGTATAGACTAGAAAGTGATGCCAAAGGTTGGAGCCAAATCCAAAGTATGCAGAAAGTCCAAAAAGTGCAAGCTCAGTCTTCTCCAGCTCTCTACACAGGTAACAATGATGAAGTATTGACAGAAATGTGCTGTGGTGAAGGTGATGTGTAACAAAGGAACTACCACGAGCTTAAGTATGGCAGAGGTAGGTTGCAAAGTGAGAGGTACGTAAGAAAAGGTACATTCCTACAAAGGACCCCAGGTGGTCATTGATCACACACCAATGCCTCAACATGGAAGGTGTGTAAGTGATTAGATATCCTCCTATATCGCTCTTTCTTCTTCGAGAAGCAAAAGGAAAGCAAGTACAGCTTGTCATTCAAAAATCCGGCCATCGATAAACTGGTTCCTTCAGATTTCAGAGCGCATTTTCAAATTTACACTGTATTCTGGAGGCTCCGTTTAAGTTTTAATGGCGCTGTACCCCAGAATCCGCTGTTGGGTCTTGCTTTCATATGCTTTCCTGCTCATTTATTTGCTGCTGTATAGCCCCATTTTGAATTTAGCATCTATTTAAAGGACTGTACTGGTAGTCATTTTTGTTAAATATATAAAGCGTATGTAACCATAAAAAAACAGAGTTTTCGAAAATCTGGCACTCAGGTCCTGAGGTTGCCAGATTTTTTAATGTCAACCTGTATATGCTTCTGCAGGGGCTATGTGCTGCTATGGCCTGCATGACCAAGAAAAGGGGTTACATCGAAGAGGACCTAGGTCCAAGGCCAAATCATTTATGAATTACACAGCTTTTTAATAAATCTTAGAACCATTATGCACTTTCCATAGGCCAGTGAACTCGTGCCTCCACTATATTACCACAACCTATATAGTTTAGGCATCACTGGCTATTTCTTAGGTGAACTGTTCACCTCACTCCTGAGACTTGTTCAGCCTTCTGGTAGATCTTAAAATACTTTATATTTTACGCAGTTGTAAGCATTTTTCCAGTTTTCCCACTATATAAAATGACTACTAAAAAATTTGTTTTGAAACAGGACAAACAATAGAGCTTCAGCAAAGAATTATGAGACAAAGTCAGCATATGTGAGTGCACATCTGGTTTGCATTGTAGTATCACAAAAAAAAAAAAAAAAAGTGGTTCTGTAAGATTCGCACAGCTGGATACAACCTGTTAGCGCTCAGGCAAGGATAGGGCAGAGTTAATATAGCAGCGGGCAACATTCCTCTCGGAAATGAGGAGGTTACAGACAAAGCTCTGTGCTTGGTGTAACACCGTACTGACATTTCTACACACAGCTGATGACCACGGCAAACAAATGCTTCCTCCTGTTGTCAGGGGAACTGGGAAAGGTTCACTTACACGAGGATGGTGAAAGGGAGACAAGATGTACAGCTCTTCAATTGATGAGTGTGAGAAAGAAAAAGAAAGATTGGAGCTGGTAATTGAGAAAAGAAAGGCCAAGGACAAGACTTCGTTCACACAGCATTCCCTGCACATCTCAGAGCCAAGAACATACCCCCCTTCGAAAAGCTTGGCACAAACAGAACTTTACAGTATAGACTAGAGTTTCCTAATCAAGGTTCTGTGGAATACTATGGTTCCACCAGAGCTTGCTAGATGTTCCTTGACCAACTTGACACCAATGATCTTTTTGGCTATATGTAAGGGTAACATCCTTCCAGCCGGCCAGCAAGGAAAAAGGCATTCTTCCCAATGATCACCAAGCTAATATACAATGAGCTATGGATAGAATAAAAAAAACAGGTTGTCTGAAGACCTGGGAGATATTTAAAGAGTTCCCCATCCACATAGCTCCAATACATGACCAAGCATTTAAACACAACTACACAGACAAAGACAAATACAATTAACATATGTAGCTTTGTGCACAATGCATTCACTATACAGAGACGGTACTCCTAGCATTCCCTATAGCAGTCATTCACACCTAGGGGTCATCTAGAGTTTGCTGGAGTTTCTTGGCAAAGTGACCAGCATGACACCAGAGATCTAGTTAGTTGTCTGTAAGGATAGTATTCTTCCAAACTGACCACCAATGTAAGGGGTAATAGTTCCCCCATGATTACTGATGAACTGCTTTTTGTTCGGACTTCCAAAAATGATTTCAAAGCTTCCACTGGGGCAAGGTGGTTGAGAGAAGTCTAAAGGTAGTGTACATAGCATGGTTTGTACACCAAAATATTCCTTTATACAATGTTCCTCAAATACCAAAGGTGCCCTATTCCTATATATATGATAATATAAAAGAAACATGAAAGTATTGCTTGTGCACAGACACCACATGTATAGCTTTGCACTACCGGTATTCAAATGCAGCCAAGAAAGCATTACTGAAAGATATAAATACCAATAGACCCTGTACATGTAATTTTATTACACATTTCAGCCAAAACATTAAAAGAACTAAATCGGTAAATTGCCTCAAACTGATGATCTTGTTATTATGGCACCTATCAATGAGCCAGATTTTGATGGCTAGATGATTGGGCCATCTGCATGATGAAATGTTCCCTAGTACCTACCATAAGTATTCCATGGAAGGACAACTGATAAACCTTCATCAAGATCATTGGCCCCCAAGACCCATTGATGCAGATCATTGGCCCCCAAGACCCATTGATGCAGATCCTTAGCCCATCTGATACTATACCATGAAAGAGTCAAGAAAGAAAGCAGACTGGTGGAAGCAGTGTGCCCCAAGGTATCTGCTTCCAACACCACAATACCTTGTGGTGTTTGAAGCATACAGGTGAAAGATATTTTATATAGCAAAAATTTAAGCCAGGTAGTTTTAATCTTTTGGCTGATCAATGCATTAGGATAAAGAAAATGAACAATAGTTGTGTACAGACAGAGCCTACTTCTGCACATCCCTTAATTTCTGTAGACACAGAACACAGAGAACTTTTTGCACAATTAGAACCCAGTACACAAACCATTCTCTTCAGACCAACAAACCCCTTTACACAGTGCATTATCTGCATACCAATAGAACCCAGCACACACACAACATTCCATTTACATTGGGCCTGATTTTTTTAAAGCTCTTAAAGGCTGGAGAGGATACACTTTATTAGTAAAGCTGGGTGATCCATAAAACCTGTAATGGATTTCCTAAGTTATTTGCTAGCAAATGCTTTTAATCCCGAACCAGATCCATTCCAGGTTGCTGAATCACTCAGCTTCAGCTTCACTGAAATGCTGAAAGTATAGCTTTGGAGAAATTTATTAAATCAGGCCCAGTGACAGAGCTCAGTCCATAGAACATTAACTGTTCTCATAGAACACAACACACACAGCATTCTGTATACACTGATCACAGTGCACAGCGTAGTCTGAAATAAATGTAAACAGACAAAGATAACACATGACACCCCCTCTCAACAATTCATCATATTGATTACAGTTTTACACAACGACTTTGTAAGCACATTCCTATACCTCCTTAAAACTCAGCATTAATATTAATCCTTGTGTAGAGCGAGAACGCAGTAGTCAAATCAATTCCTACACATCAACAAACTACAACATTACTTGTACGATAATACAATCAACTATGTGTATACACACCACATCTCGTGTATGGCAAACTGAAGGGAACAGTATGCGGTGATCTCCCCAGCCCCTTTTAGCCGGGTGCACCAACTGGAAGTTTTTGGGTGGTTACTGAAGAGTGGGGTCACAATACAGTGGCTGCCACCCACATGGCCTAAAAAATGCCTGTGTTGAACACAGAGTATAGATTAAAGCTCAAAGTACACACTGTTTCCAAAATATAATCACCTCAATGAACGAACACCATTTTTTTTTTACAAGAGAAAAAAAAAAAAAACGAACATGAGTCAGCCCCATTAGATTTTCATATTAAACTTAGAAAATGCAGCATATAATTTAAATAATTAAAGCTTAATACATACAACCTAAGATCAGCATAGCTAGTTAATAATCTATACATGGCAAATTACATTACCTGCGCACTGATAAAGCTTCCTGGCCTGTGCAATATCCCCAACACTAAGCCTTGTTCTCTGTCCTATTGATGGTTTAACTCCATTTACTTCATATTTAGGTAGAATTGTGTCAAGGAAAATCCCTCTGTAAAAAAACAAAAAAAACAAAGAACACATAAAAAATTAGCAATACGACCCCAGGCCACTGATATCCTTATTAAAAATTTGACCTTCAAGTATTCTGTCAAGAAATGTGAAGAAAATCAGTTACTTTCCAAGGAATTGCTAACTCACTGTTATTTTTAGAGCAGCAACACTTAGTGTAGGCGACAGGATCGTCAGCAACATTTTACTTCTATGGGCTGATCCGCAAATAGCTAATCTAGTCTATTAAAGGCAGCAATTCTAGTGATTAAATCTCTGCAAAACACTGTGAAATGCTGAAATCAGCGATTAGCCCGTGAAAGAGGCCTAAAGGGGACTATCATCAATCAAGTTTAAACACAGCAATAATAATGACACTATGGTGTAGGAACTCCAAAAATTCCCTTACCTGGAGAAAGTATTTTTGGCATAGTGCATTATGCTATCAAAATCATAGGTCTCTCCCAAGGACTCCACCTCTTCTGGCTCCATCTTCAGGAAATTATACTCCTGTCCTGAGGAAATAACAGTCAATCAGATAAAAACACAGGGCTCCTCTGGAATTCTGAACTGCCAATAGGAAGTAACCATGTATTTGGACACACCCCTAGGGAACCTTTTTCGTACATTTGCTCAATATTTTAATTTTACTTGTGCTTATATTTTATAAATCTATTGTCAAAATACATTTTTAAAGTCTGATCTCTCTAGGCAAATGTTATTATACAGACTGTCAGGATATACAGTAGTTTTGATGGCTTAGGGCAGCTAGACATACATTTTTTAAATAAAACCAGCCATGACTAAAATTATGCATAAGTAAGAAAATTGATTTTTATATACTTTAGTTGTGCAAATTTACTTAGGAAAAGTTTTATTTAAAGTGTCCGCCTAGTTAAAACAATTTTTTGTGCGGGGAAGGATCAGATCCTCTGTTGTGTTTACTTTTATTTTTTACTTACTTACCAATCCGCCCCCATTCGTTTAAAAAATGTGTAACCACAAGTGTATCCATTTTTCTTTTACGTTCAACATGACTACTAGTGCAGCTTTTAATAAAAACAAGTGACGCTGACCACATAATGTTATTACTGTCAGAACTGGAGCTGTCTTTTTATTTTACTTGCCAAAACCAGCTACCAAAGCCCACAAAAAAAGCCCCGGGGACCATCTTCCTAAGTACCCGGTTGGATGTTATCTCGGATGATGGTGACGTGATGATCTCGGTCAGGCCTTGTATGTTCATGCCAGAAACCGATGACGTGACCCAGCTCATGAACCACAATTCCAAACTTATCACAGTTTTTCCCAATAGAAATGGCTTGAGGTCCTCCTCCACGGCGCCCTACGTAGGAACAGCATCTGCATGAAAAGAGAAAAGTTAGTAGTCACAGAAGAGTAACTTTCTGAAATAACATTTAAAACCACAATACATTGCACGCTACGTGCTACATTACCCGCAAGGCCTGTATGTGAAGACGATGTAACTGTCCTCATCGGTTCGCTCTAGAAACGTGACACAAGTGTGCTTCTCCCAGTGGCGCATTGCTTGCCGAAATATTGCCTTCTGACTGCCTGTTACATGTGACATGGTAAAGTTATATAAAGAGCAGAGGAAGTTACATGGAATAAAAAAGAGGCAAAAAACGACCATTGCAAGAGATTGCCTAAACAGTAGAAAAGGCAGAAACAGATAAAAAAGTCAGTTGCAAAATGAAGGCTTTGACCATTGACAGACCTGTGAAATTTCCACTGACAACGTAAGGAATGATCCCATTTGGCCACACACGCTCTGGTCTAGAAGTTGCAGCTCGCCTGCCACGGGAGACTCTTCTGTCTGTACGTGCACGGCGACCCATCCTTCGTGAAGTGCCATTCCTAGCAGAGTGGGATACTGGGGAACAGAAAGATAAATTGCTTATACACATTCTCTACATGTGTAAAAAAAAAAAAAAAAAAAAAAAAAAAAAAAAAAAAAAAAAATAGAAGACGACAAGGAAAGATCGTATAAAGATTGCACTGAATAATCATAAGCATGCCTCCTCATTTTCCAAACAATGACACATGTACTTTTAACATATCAACATTACGGGGCTCCAAGGTGCATTATATTAAAAAGGTTCACACAGTGATGTCATTTATACTTCTTAAATATACAAGGAGAAATAATTAACAGGATGAGATCTTAGATCTCGATCGCTCTTGCTACTCTTCAGGAAGGTAAAAAAGTAAACAATTACAAAGGCCAACAAATGCAATGAGATCCGAAGACTCATTTCAAGGGTTCCACCACAAAAACAACATGGTAAACCCATGGGTGTTACAACCTACTGGGACAGTTTTTCTGCAGAATTTCAGAATAATAATTAGATTCTAAAACGGTTTTATCAACGGAAAACGTTTTATCAATCTTTTAATCCATAAGGAACCCTTGAAAAAAAATTCAGGGCTCAGGGAGCCATTATTAAACAAATGTTTTGGGGGTGTCAAAGGGTACAAATTGATGCCCGTCGGTGGCTGGAACAACACCTAAAAACATTATTAGAGTCATGCAGCCGACATTGCCAAGTGGTGTTGGTCTTAGAACTTTGCAGGAATCATCAAAACAAAGATCAAATCAGCCATTGTTTGAGGAACTCCTAATAACTTCTGGGGAACCCAGGTTGAGAATGGACTGCTTTATAAAGTGTAGATTGATTTTTTTTTGATATGGAAACACAAATACTTTTTCCAAGGTTCAGGCACTTTTTTCAGCTTTACTTGCTAAAACAGTTACCAGCACGTTCACAAAAAAAAAAAAAATTCAAAATTCAAATGAATAAAACTAGCATTTATGCCCTTGCTAAAGACCATGAAAAGAATTTTGTATGTCACGTGTTCATGAGTTGGGCCACGCCGCCATGAATGTTGCCAAACACAAGTCTGGCAGCGGCAGGACGGATGGGAAGATGCTGTCACTTTGTTTTGCTGCTGAGTAAGCAAACAGTGAGGGAGGCTCTATGTTTCTATGTTTGTGTACATGCTTGTCATTCCACAATGACCCTGCTTATCAGGACAAGATTTCCAGGTTCAGAACACTCTGTTCAGGACATTTCCTATGGAATTATCGCTGATCTGCCTTTTCACCTACACAGGACCAAACTGTAGAGTATTGTTGACAGATCTAGCTGAATATTTTTGCCAGTTTCTGTTTTGAAGTCATACTGTCCTTTCTGAGAACAATCACATTATCAGGAACCCTGAAAAAGCAGAAATTGTTTTCAGGGTTCCTGCACGTACACTGGTATGGGTGCCAGATTTGATTCCCATGATAGACAACGAATGGAGCTTGTATGTTTTCTTGGGATTACATGGCTTACTTCTTTTGGTGCTCTAGTCCATCCCTATCTTAAAACACTTCTATGTACTGTATTGACTGTGGTTGGATCAGTCAACTAATAGTATGAATCTTGCCATCTTAGTTTCAAAATATAAATTTGGTGAATTCATGAAGATTGGTTCCAGTTTAGTGTTTTCAGATGACTTACTTCTGCTAAGCCAAAGGGAAGTGAAAGATCGCTAAATAGGGATAAGGTTAGAAGAAGGTACCTGGGTGACCCAGCAAATCTAGAATGGCTTTCTTACAAATCCTTTGATATAAGTTGGCAAATGTGTTCAATCCTGGACCAAAGCCATTCCAAGTTTGCTGGATCCCACAGGTTCTACCATGATAGTTCATCTCATTCGGTTCTTGGAGAGCTTTAATAAATCAGGCCAATCAGGCAATTTTTATTTAGTGTGATTTGTTTAATTTGTTTTTACTTTTTAAACCACAGAAAAACTCAAGGAGGGATTAACTAAATAGGTTGAAGTGGAAACTGCGTTAAGAGGTTGGGTAGGACAATATCATTACACATGGTAACAAAGACTGAAGTTTGGCAAGCTACCAACTAACAGGAGTACATCCTTTGCTCCTTTAGACAGAGGCAGTGAAAGTGGCATGGGTATTTTCCCGATAGCCTAATAAAGGTTTCCATTAGACCACTTCAGGGCATATTCAAGGAAACAGACATTCAGAAATAATGTGCCAGACCCATCAAAAAAATTCCTGAGAACAATTATAACTCTTTGAACAAAAGAGGTCAAAGTCCTTGTGGCTTGGAATGAAAAGCGCCCCAGCAGACAAACTCAACTGACTGATGCAAAAATAAAAGCCACACAGGAAGAAGAAACTATAGTATTTCCAATACAATCCAGTAAAATTCTAAAAATACCTTCACAAACTAACTTCAGTCTTGACAATATAACAAACTGCAAGGTTAAAAGATTAAAATAAAGTTTATGTAGAGCCACATATTTGGCATTGGTAAAATACAAGTTGGTTGATTTTCTGCTCTCTGTATCATGTTTGGGAAAATTCCCTTCACTTCCTATACCCAGGGAGAATAGGAACCCCAACAAGGATACATACATAACATACATACAGACTACATTAATGTTTTTTGGTCAAATAAGATTTGCCAAAAAGATCTTTGGTGCCATTTAAACTGTCCTGAAATGCAACAATTTCTCAAGGAACCCCTAGCAATCACTGAAGGTACCCCAGGGTTCCATGAAACCCTGGTTGAGAAACACTGATCGGGATGTTTCTTTAGTAGATGCCTTCATAGTCAAAAGGTAACAATGTAGGATATATTGGTACCATGCCAGTGTCAATATACAGCACCTGTGGCAGAAAAAGCGGGTTTATAATAAATTGTTGCACTGATGCGAGTTTACCATAAACGCGGACTGCAATTTACATTGACAGAAGCCAAAGAACAAATATTGAAGTGTTGTGTTAGCTTCCCCCTTTCTAAAATTAAACTGGTTTCCTTGTCTTCCCAAATTATTTCAGTGAAAGGGAACAGAGGTTGCCTTGCATGATGGCCAAGAAAATATATTCTATTTTTTATAAATCTTATTTGAAAGATAAAGCAATCAGAAACATCAGCAATCTAAATAGATCATATAATGAAATGTAGGTTGTTTTCAATGAAAACCACAAGACAAAATGAGTTGAACTGTGAACCTAAAGCTTGATCCAGCCTTTACTGCATCCCAAGCCTCTTCATTGACCACACTAGTGATATGTGGCTTCACTAACCAATACTGACTCATCACATGCTTGATCTAAATCACTCAGGTTTGTAAGAGATTTTCTTTATTGGACGTGGAAAACTTAAAAATAATTAGAAAACATGGGACAATGTTGTACTTGTGAACTTTCTGTATTACTCCAGAAGGTGGTCAATCTGTGACGCGTATGAATAGAGATGCCTTTTCCAGTGCCACCTGTGCAAGAAGGGATTTTCCTTCCACTTATTAGGGGTTTCCCATATATTTACCAGACATGGTGTGGGGATTCTCAATAGGTCACAGGCAAAAAACAGTAAATCTAACCATGTCCTCCCTTATCGGAAAAAAAAAATAAAAAAAAAAGATTTAAATGAATTGAAGTGGGTAGGTTCTTTACCATTTCCAAAATTATGCTTTTTTAAAAATTATGCTTTTTTATCAGCCTGGCCATCAACAATTATAGCCTTGGTGGGATTATAGATATCTGTTTCCTCTCTTGTTGGCGCCACTTGAGGAAATCATGCCCTCCTACAGTGCTGATTCAGGATACAAATTTCTATCCGTCAGCACTATCTCCTTTCTAAGTCTTCTCTATTATAAACACACTTAGGGATAATTCCTTGTGGCAGGAATCCCCCCCTCCTTCCTTTTATGAGCCTGGCCCGTCTCATTTTAGGCTTCAATTATATATACTGCAAAAATATACACACTACATATAGCTGGTAAATGCCTATGGAGTAAAAAAACTTCAGAGAGAACCAAATCTGGGTTTCCAGGGTAGTACTGAAAATCTTTGAATTGGAATTTGTGAGTGCAATAAGAACATATAGTCCGAAGTCATGCTATGTGATGGCTTCTGAACACATATAGATCCGAGAATCAGAAGAGAATTGTCTTCAGATACAATAACTAAATCTTTACCTCCTTTCATTATCTTCTTTTTACTTTACTACAAAATGAAAGGGGCCTTATATAGAACTGGTTGCAAAGGACAATAGCGTATTCTTTGCATTTGGAGGAAAAGAGGTTTAACCTTAGCATACAGAAAGAATTCTTCACAGGGTGAAAACGCTGAATGGACTTGGTCAGACGCTTGCTCTGAACAGATCAATAGATTGATTTAAAGAAAAGTTGGATGTATTCCTAAATGCAAAAGGTTAGACCTTTTACTTCATATGGTGGACAACGATGTGTTTTTTTTTTTTTTTTTTTTTATAAAATGACAGATTTCCTAAAACAGGATTAAAAAAAAAAAAAATGCAGTATATCACCATGCTTAAAGTATCAGAATAAATGTCAGGTCTTGTGGGCAGGGTCCTTTTTTTCTCCTGTGTTATCGTTTGTATCTGTCATTTACAACCCCTAATTAACGTACAGCACTGCGTAATACGGTATGTTGGTGCTATACAAATACGATTTATTAATACCATGTTGCAATAGATCCTGTCAGAAATGTTCCAATAAACAAGCCTAGTAAATCATGGATATTGTTTTCCTAAAACTTTCATATGTCAGTTCAAAAATGTAATAAAATCTTTTCTGCATCAATCAGCTTGATAAAAAACACTGCAACGTTGCATTACTCTAAAACACATTTTCTAAGTATGAGGACATATTCGCTGAAAGCCAAAACTACAAAGAATTGTGCTTGAAAACGCAAAGCAACACGAGTTCCCACCAAACATATATCTGTGCTGGTGTGGTGTTTTTGACTCAAAGTTACTTGGCTAGAACACAAATGCTAAGTCTTTCCAAAGCTTAGACTTGTGCTCCCCCAAATCACTATGGTAGGGACATTAGATTGTGAGCTCCTTTGGAGGGACAGCTAGTGACAAGATTATGGACTTTGTAAAGTGCTGTGTAATATGTTCGTGCTACATAAATACAGTGTAAAAATATTAAACTTTATGAAAGATTACGGACCCCAAAAGTGAGGCATAGCAGGCAGGAAGGCAACTTTCTAGGTATCATGCTTCAAGTATAGAGAATGGCACTGGCGAGTTGTTTTTGAAGGTGAATGTTCCGAGGCTTTATCCTTCTAGAACAATTTGGTTAGCCCCCCCACATAAGGTTATGCATATTTGGTGTCAGGATGTATGCACACATACTTGTTTCAAGCTAAAAATGGCCCGTTTAAACAAGGCAGTAATTGCAGCCCCTATATCTACACAGATCCCTGTAAAAAACAATAATGTATTTATTGCAGCTAGTGTACCTAAATTCGGGTGGCTTTTCTGGGCAGCACAGTTGGCTCTCTGGCTAGCACTCCTGCTTTTGTAGCGCTAGGTCCCAGGTTTCTATCCCAGCCAGAACACTATGTATCTGCATGGAATTTGTATGTTCTCCCTGTGTTTTGTGTGGGTTTCCTCGGGGTATTCTGGTTTCCTCCCACATTCCAAAAACATGCAGTTAGGTTAAGTGGCTTTCCCTCAAAAATTGGTCTTAGACTGTATTAATGACACATGACTATGGTAGGGACATTAGATTGTAAGCTCCTTTGCGGGACAGCTAGTGACATGATTATGGACTTTGTAAAGTGCTGTGTAATATGTTGGCACTATATAAATACTGGCTAATAATAATAGTAATAATCAGCCTTTTGTAATTCTCTGTACTAGGAGAGTGGCAGCACTGGGTACTAACTGCGCACTAGGCTAACAAAAAAACAAAACAAAAAAAACATGCGGATAGGGAAAAAGAAGAGGGCGAACAGAAAGAGGACATGGCCAATCTGTGACTGTTCCTTCACTGTCCTATGTACGGGCTGTTGGTGGGGGGATGACAACACTATATTTCCAACCGTAGCAGAAACAAGTGGTGTCACCTAGCTGGCGGTGTTATTTAGCAAACCAATATATACACAAATGCAAATTTTTGGCAGATAAAACATCTCCTAAACACAGATTATTAATAATAAACAGTATTTATATAGCACCGACATATCATGCAGCACTCTTCAATAAATAGGGGTTTGCAAATGGCAGACAGATACAGACAATGACAAAGGAGGAGAAGCCCGAAAGAGCCTACAAGAGGTGTTTTTTCAAGATATTTAAAGGTTTGGATTTCAGCTTTATTGGCCTAAAGCTCCCCTAGGCCTCAGAACTATCCGATACTACTAGATGCCAACTATGCATGGCTGCCTGCAGATAAACGAAAACACTTTATTCTGTAAATGTCATTCCAGACTTCCAAGAAAACATTTTGGCAATATTACTTATACATTCCAAAGAAATTATGCAATTTATGCTAGAAAACAGGAAGACAGAACATAGAAGTGTTCATTCTTGGCCAAATTTTATAACTTCTGTAGTTCATTACTTTGGATATGGTAACCAAGAAGGAAGAAAAAAAAAGTTCTTTTATTTTTGGTAACTATAAAATATCTCCATCCCCTCCATTTTATTCTTTACAGCGTCTTGAAATAACTGGGTGAGGGCAACACAAGTGAAAGGCCTGGGGATTAAATACTAAGCACTCTGTCTTGAGGCCCAGTACAAACGCAGGAACTGAACCTCACATAATTCTCGCTCAGGTTGCCGAGCAACCATGCAGAATCCATCATGCACTCCTTTGCAGTTTACACCAGAAGCAGTGTTGTAAGGGACTAAGCAAACAGTTGTCCCTCCTTTGTGTGCGTTAGTCATACCCGGGGTTTAATGGCCTAGCCATATTAATGGCACCCACACACAATGCGGAATACCAGACAATATCTGCCGAACGGTCTTCAAATAAGGCTGAGCACACATGACGCAGGATCTTACAATGCTCTACTCTTAGGTTGGATCGTACACAATTGAGGGCTTTATACAAACTGAATGGAAAAATCAACTTAACGGATTTAAGGAACGTCACAGTCTTTAGATTAAACAATGAAATAACAACACATACTTCATAAAAACACAAGTTCATAATATTGGAAACAGACATTTGTTTCAAATTGGAATACTGAATGGAGAAGAGAAAAAGGAGCAAAAAAGAAGGGGAAAAGAAAAGGGAGCGAAGAAAGGAAGATAAAAGAATACATGAGATCAAATGCAGATATATAAAACATATGCAGGTCTTATCCACCTCTTACACAGTTACTGGACAGTGAAGGAGAATTTTAGTATTTCCACAGACAGCATTACAAACAAAATTACAACTAATAGTCTTTTCTCTAGCCCATTTTAACCAAGTGCACCACCCGCTTGTTTTTGGGTACTTACTAAAATGTTGGCTCACAATACAGGGGCCACAACCAGCCTACCGCTTCTTCCCATCCTGCTTAAAAAAAATTCTGGGCCTAATACTGTAATAACGAATTAATGAATACAAAGTCAATGGACTTGTATTTTTATATAACTGCCTGGAGTTCAACTTTATCCCACACAAGTGATATGGAAATTAAGCAGTTACTAAGGTTTCATCTGTGATGTACACAGAGCTCCCTTTAGAGACACAAACACCAAATAAATATTTAAGCCTACATTAGCAAGGGATGAAATTGTGGTTGTAAAATTACTTTTTTTTTTTTTTTTTAAAAGACTACATACATGTTCTTTATTCTGTTTTCACATAGTAACTGCCAATAACACACTATCAGTCCTAGGACGACAATACTTACTCATCATTTTTTCTCAGGTCAACAAAAACAAGATAGGGATATTTTGGAACCCTGTACCTCTCATGTGGTCCATAACACAACGTGGTTCTCAAAAAATATTAATAACAGTCAGCAAAGGCAAAGATAATGGGAAGGTATCAGCCAACATGATTTCCGGTAAGGTCAACATGTATTTCTTTGAACATAAACCAATATTATAAAAGTTAATTGTTAGGGTTTACATACACTTTAAGAGATTTAGTTTGCAGAGGACTTTCCAAAGCCACGCAAATGAATCCAACACCAATACAGTAGATGGGGTTCATTACTGCCTACTTTGCCCCAGGTTTATTGGATTATTGGAAAATTTGAAAGTTGCTTTAGTACTCTAGTTTTGTTTCATGTATTTAATATACACTTATATTTATAAAGACATATTTTAATAATATTACTCAAGCTTGCTAGCAACCAAAATATGTGAATTGGAATGAGTTAAAGCGCTCTAGAGCTCTCTCTACAGTAGTGTTTCTCAACTAGGCGTCCAAGGAACCCTACGTTTTCCCCAGAGGTTTTTAGGGCTTCCTTGAGCTTTTTGTGTGTCTCACGCCAATTTTACTGACACCAATGACCTTTTGGTGTAAGGCTGGCA
This sequence comes from Pyxicephalus adspersus, assembly GCF_032062135.1. NCBI lineage: Eukaryota > Metazoa > Chordata > Amphibia > Anura > Pyxicephalidae > Pyxicephalus > Pyxicephalus adspersus. The sequence continues at coordinate 20,140,721 of NC_092859.1, forward strand.
TTCTTCCCACTGATTAACAATGTAAGCGGCACTCTACTTACTGGCCACCATATGTACTGTGAATTTAATAATTATATAGCAGGGGCTCCCTGAAGACCTGAAAGGTATTGCATGGTGTAAAAGCTCATCCGCAAGGGTTTTTGGAGGTTAAATAAATGTTAACAATAATGATGGTGTACATCTAATTCTGCTTTATAAGGGTAGGTCCATTCGCACTATGTTGAAAAGAAAATGGCATAAACACCAAGCTATCCCAAGCTCCTATAGGAAAAATCTTTTGACAATTTTAACACCACTTTTCTCCATGTTAATACTGAGACTGGGCAGTGAGAAAGTTCATAAACTCTGTTTCCTATCATACACAGTAGTAAATATTTATTTTTTTCCTGGTCCCTATGTTCGTCTACAGCTGAAAGTGGAATGTCTACAGTGAGGCAGAGACTGATTTACTATAACATTTCAGCTGGATTTGTGATTCCCCCAAACACCCTGCTGTTCAAAAGTAGTACTGGACAAATAGATAAATACACATGCTCGGGTGCATTCTAAAAAAGAAAAACAAGTACAAGTACGTCAGCCAACACAAACTTGTTTTTATTATTTTGTGCAAAGGCGTCAGAACGTCTTCTTTTTTTTGTTTTTGTAAACCTTTCTGGTATTACTGAGAAAATTGATCCACATGTCCTACTCTGGTGACACCAGAAGAAAAATTATGTAAGTGTAGGTATCACTAGAGAAAAAAAAAAAAAATACATAAATTAAAAACCTGAACAATTTCCTATTTCATAATTGGTTATGGAATGTCTCTTTCATATGGACAAATATTGCAACAGAAGCACATTGGTTTAAAAGGGTAGCCTTTTAAATAAATGTTCTTCTGGTGCAGTATTTGTCCATATGAAGGAGACAATGGGGCAGATTTATGAAAGCTCTCCAAGGCTGGAGAAGATACATGCTTATCAGTGAAAGCTGGGTGATCTAACAAACATGGAATGCAAATGTTTTCAATCCTGATGGCTTCAGATCCATTCCAGGTTTGCTGGATCGCTCAGCTTCACTAAAGAAAGTGTAACTTCACCAGCCTTGGAGAGCTTTTCGCAAATCAGGCCCATTCTATACCTTACTGTCCAAGTGACAACCTGATATCAAGGCGAGAAGGAATTGTAAATATCCCCAACCTAGGAACAGTCAGTATAAAATCTTGACAGATGTCCATCCTTCCTACCCTTTGTTTTGGATAGAGACGAGAACGACAAACTTCATTCTCTTCATTGTTATAGCCTCCTATTGTCTTTTTCCCCATTGAGGAGATTTCCCTTTACTTTCTGTTTCAAAGATACAGTAAGAAAAAGGAAGAAATCCTCTCCAAGCAGTAACAGAATAAATGCCCCTTAAGGAATACCACTTAAGACAACTTTCTGTTCATGAGACAATGGCCACCAAGACAAAATAAAAAAAAAATCTGATTCCCTCTTGTGGAGACACAGGCAACAAAAAAGATGACAGGCGTTTTAATCACTTCCTCTACATCCAACACTAAACTAAAAGTTTCGGATAGACACCAAAATGGAACATAGATTGCACTCTAAGGGTCACTTCCCCCCATATAACCTTTAGTAAATGTTTCTTTGAAGAAAATAGTTAGAAATATACTTAGCTTACCCCTATCATCCATTAGTGCCTCCCAAGTCTCACCGCCCTCATGAAAACATTTCTATGGGATACACAGCAGCCAAAAACTAGCATGGCTCTAGGAATGGACCGCTGTACCTTTTTTGTGAGATTTTACTACCTCTGAGCTCAACAGGAAAGTTCCCAGAAGGACAGTCATATCTTGCCTAGAGATGCCAGTATAATTAACTTTTTTCCTCTAAGGTACACTTTTTTCTATTTTTTTGGCTTTTATGCTGAACCGCTGCTTTTTGTGTGCTGCACAGCAATCGATAACCCTAAACAAGTATGAAGATTAGGAACATCAAAGGTCAGAAATCCAGAGTTGTATACTTGTTCTAGTTTAGGCACAAAAAGTATTGACGCAAAAGAATGATCACGATAGTCAAGCATTTAAAAACTTTTGAAAGAAGAGATCAAAAAGTAAAGCCTACTTATGTTTTATAGTTTCACCAGCACAATAACCATGTTACATTTTCAAAAGGAAAAAAACACCCAAACAGTACCACCTACATGTTATGTTGTAGCATTCATACCCTGCCTTATAGGTTCAGCTTTTCCCATCTATCTCCTGGGTAAGTTACTAGACATGTGCCCATCTGCTGCTTCCAGCTCCTACCTGCTATATAATTACAGTAAGCTGCTGTATGTTTTATTTTAAGCTTTCATACTTTGTGGCACTTGCGGCTATGTTTAGGAAGATGTGCTTTGTGAACATGTGTACCTGGGTGTGGTGTGTGCCAAGAACTCAAAAGTTTATTTTAAAAACTATTTTAAACTTTAAATAGTTAAGAATATAAAGTAAATCTGAATATACATGAAGGAAAATGGGAGGAATGTACATGACAGAAGTGAAGAGTTGTCGGGGTCAGGGGAAACAGGAGTGGAAAAAGCCAACCATAAAACGCAGGAATGCGGTTTAAGCAGAGATTGAGTGGGGTGAGATGCAGATAGAGGCCGAGTGTGGGATTAACATTTCAGAAATTGCACATTTCTATTCAGCTAGCCTGCAGCAGGCAGTAAATAAACATATAGAAGGCTGAAAGAAAGCCTTGTATGAAATCTAGACTGCCATTAAAGCATTATACTACAGTGACCGGTCACGAGGTACACATAGCTAGATGCATGGTCACTTATCCTATAATAAAAAGTGTACCTGTCACCAACACACAGAAATGGCATTTTTGAGGCTTTTATGGAAAAGCTCACAAAAAAACATAGCAAACTTTTCACTAGCAAATAATGGTATTTTACAACCATCCATTTATCAGTGACTTTAATATTAATAACACTTGCCATACCTTCTATAATTTGAGCTTCACATACATGCCTTATCAAACCAACCATTAATGTAAAGAATTAAGCAACTGGTAGCAGCCAAGGTCCAGCTTCATTAGTATAACTGCAGTATGCTGATCTCTAATTGGTTTCTTAAGGTTCCTGCACAACGCTTTTTTTTTAAAAAGTTAAAAATTACTCAAACATTAAAAGTACCATACTCCTGTCATGTATTCCAGGGTGCCAACCTTTTGGGAGGTGATGCTAAACCACATGGATTGGAATTATATGGACACAAGTACAATGAACTGCAGCCAAAACATATTTGTTGTTGCTGTAATAGATAGAGTGGGAAAAGGGTTAGAATTTCAGTTCAGTATATTGTTTTAGCAAGTTTTCTCAGGCCGTAAGGAATTGAAGGGCTTGTTCAGCGGGGTTGTAAATTATTGGTGCAAGGGCAATTCCAAACAATCAATTTTCAAAATATTTGGAGAGCACAAGTCAGTCACTGAATTTATTCAGGTGCATTAAATCCTGGTACCTCTACAGCACTAGTACTTGCTGTGTTCTGGTTCCTCAATAGTAGTAATGGGACAGTAATTTAGAGATATCAGGAGCCACTGGAAGTCTGTTTGAGGCTGGCTACCAGCAACTACTGTCCGGACTAAGCAACTTTGGCTGATTCCATTCAGTTTAAGACATCATTGGAGTAATGTAATGGCCAAAAATGTACAGAATTGTGCCATACATGTTCATGCTGTTATGCAAGGTAAACAATAAATATTTTAAATAAAAAGTATACTCAATATATACATATATATATATATATGCTTAGCATGTTTATTGTTGGCAGATCATTTTGAAAGTAGCTTGCAAACCAAAGAGTGTGGGCACCCTTGGATTAGATATATACATTAATCTTTACCACTTAAGAAGGTATTCTCAATCACCATATCCCACTGGATACTCCTAAAACGTATCATCCTCCATAACACTAATCTAAACTAATGATTAATTTTTCAAATGCAAGTCTCTACCTCCCTTGAGGAAGCCAAACGGCAAAACGCGTCAGAACCAAAGACCACTACATTTAATCTGCTGACCTGAAGCTGATAAGCTTACATGTTGAGTTTAGCACCACTGCTGGTTTATTAGGTTGTTATTGTGCCTTTTTAAGTTATATGTAAAATTGCATGATCATGTGCTATAAAAAAAGCCCCTCTTTGCCTATTTTCTCTCTATTTTCATAACCATCATAAAATCTTAGTTTATGTAGCAGGATTTAAACAGTTGAGCTAAAATAATTTCAACAAATGTGCAGTTGACTAAAAAAAGGTCTCTAAAGCCATTTAGCTGTATTTTTGGATAGCGTAGGATAGTGGATGGCTGATCAATTGGGGACATTTACTATTTAAATCAGCACAAAGCAAGGGAAAACCCACAGACACTTCACACATCAACAGCCATCATCTTTGAAACAATGACCTTCTATCCCTGTGACAATTTTGAATATGCTTTCATTTTATGTTACTTTCAATGGTCATTGGGACAAATAAAGAGGTTAGATCTCCCCATTATGCACACAAAAACCTGAAAGTGAAAGTCTAACCCTCCAACATTCAATACAAAGCTGAACAAAAGTTTTCATTTTACATATACTAAAAGTGTTACATGACATGCAGGTCAATGAAAAATGCAAAAGAGGAGGCCAAGCAAATTTTTGGAAGGACACCAATGGCACCTCACATACATTTATCATGACAGGTGTTCTTTGAAATGAAGATTAACACATAATAGTGAACCATGCAGGTGCTAGGCAGTGGTGTTGCCACTGATTTTGGATGGCATTTCAATGCACAAGCACATTACATGCACTGTAAACATTCAGCAGTAGCTACATTTTACTGCAGTGAGATACACAATAATTTTAAATAGCATACCTAATGCAATGTGCATCAACTTAAAAAAAAACAACATACATTATTTGCAGCCACTACAAAACAAGGTGTTTGAGGTCTCAGGATTTGTATTTGGCTACAGAATTTTTGCTGTGGTTGGCTACAGTGCTAATCTAGGCAGCTACAAAATCCATGATCATCGACATCTGCATTAGATAAACTACTTGCTAGTAGTTGATCATTCTTTCACAAGCTTCAAACCTTAAAAAAAAAATCCAGTTGCTCAACAACTGCAATGCATTTTTTCCTAACAAGAAAAATGTCCACGCTGATACAAAATTGCCAGTGTGACTATGACCTTTGGCAGCTACTATTAGGTCTTTCCAGGTCTTCATGCCAAGTTCAACTCCAATGCCTTTGGAGCTGCAACTACAGTAATTTTGTACACATTCTGGCGGAAGGCGAAAATAAAATCAAACTATACAGATACAAGAGGAAAGAGAAGACAGTCCGAGTACAAAAGTTAGTGGAGTACAAAAGTTAGTGGAGTACAGCTTAAAGCTGTCCAATTCACATTATTTGTACAATAACTACATTATAGTTTACCTTAACAGTTCATTTGTGTGCATTCTTGCAGGCCATTGTACTAAATAGTTGTTGGTCAACCCCAAAAAAATCATGCAATTAAACGGGTGTTTGTGGGGCAGGCATAAAATATATGTATAGTCATAAAAGTTTTTGTTTATCGTTTTGGGCAGACTAGGGAAGAATCCAAACCTCCATCAGCCTATGTTTTGTTCTCTTTGTCTGATTGGAGGTATTTGTCTTGTAGGAACATCTGAGAGTGACAGGAAATTTGGGAAGTTTCCACCCTTAAGTGTCCTGATTGGAAGGCTTCCTCTCCTTTCCGATTCTAATGTATCATTTCAGATTTCCCATCACTTACTGTCTTGGTGAATAATGGTCAGCTTGACAAACAAGGGGTGCATCTCCAAACCAGGGACACATACAGCAATATAAACTGAACAGAGAATCTGAATTTTCACTGTTCTATCTTAAAAAAAAAAAAATGTTGTGGTTCTTTAAGTATCAGCACGTGCGAGTGACCCAGCAACGGCCAAGGGGCAAGCTGTGGGTAGCCCTGCAGGATCATTGAATCCCAATGCAGATCTTAACCTGCCCTTGAGGTAATAAATAAGTAAAATGTAAACTGTACAACCTACTGCACAAATAAATAAAATAATAAATGTTACAATTAAGTCATTAAAGGATTTCCTTAGCTGATCAAAAGTAACCAGCCTTGTAATTAACTTACTAATAAATGGTTTGGCATTTATATAATAGTTGAGGATTTATTATTTGCATATCCATATAGTATAGCCAGCATGAAAGGAGAAGGCAACCTATGCATTAATTCTAAAAAAAAAAAAAAATCAATTTAAAATGCTGCAGTTTTATTATACAGAATCATGTAAATGTAATGAAAGTCACCTGTAGTGATTGTTCTGTTCTTTAAGTCCACAATTCGATCTATCTTGAAAAGTGCCAAATCTTCCTCATCCAAAGCAATATCGCCAATAAAAGCAGCTGGGGGGAAGAGAAAACAGCTTGTTAGCAAGCATACCAGGGTCCAAGATACACTCAAGGAATGAATATGTAATAAATATGAGATGACTTTGTTGTTCTTGTAATAGGATATAACACTAATATGGCAGGAAAATACCTGTAAGCCATACCAGCAAACATGAATTAAAGTTGCAAAATATAGCAGATACTAAAAAGAAAAATACCTACATAATAATTTTAAGTAAGTTACGAAAGAAGAGCCTTTTATACTCGATGGGCTGTCAATAGTGAGTAAATCAAACTGGCACTCCAACTGCTCATGTCTCTGCAAGACAGTTTAGGCTCATCTCACACCTAAACCTTTTGTTAACACACATGCGTTAAATGTGCATTGCGTTGAAAAGCCGACTCATTTTAAATGGGCTGCAAAACACTTTTTTCTCTAATGCAATCCACAAATCATTTACTTCTGCTGCTGGTACATCAAAACACACATGCCTTTTGTTAGTACTTTGGGGGTGCTATTCAAAATAAATGCAATGGACCATATTGAAGTTGCCATGAATACCCAATAAATACAATTTTAACAAAAACACACACTTGGAAGACTAATGAACAGCTATTCGTCCTGACAGAAAATAAACTTTGATAACACACTTTTTGCACCATCAATGGCTATTGCTCTTTCACTTGGAGAGTTAGATCCTATTTCCTCCACAGTTATCCCTCTTTGAGATTTCAAGTGAAGATCTCTATATACATAAAATGTATATTTAATTGGCATGTGTGCCTCCATTTATCTACCCTGTGAGAGATTCTAAAGATGTCACTTTAAAAACAGAAGGGATTTGGTTACCATGGACAGCACCTTTTTTCTGTTTAGGATAGAGTGTGAAAGGGTTTATATTTCAGTTTTCCTTCCTTTTATGACCCCGGTTTGGAAATATAACCTAATTTCCTGTCCTTTTATTGCTCAGAAACTCATCCACTTTTAAATGTTCCCAACCCTCGCCTGTAGCTTTTCCCAAATGAAGAATACATGAAAAATCTAATTGATGGAGATGGACTTCACCAATAGTCTCACCGATAAAACCCCTGACAAATAAGTAGATGTCAAGTCGTCTGATTCTCTTTAGCATCTACCAATTAGTGAATATTTGGTTTTTGATAACGTGGGTACAAGATTCATGAATGAACAGTGGTGTGTAATGGAGACAGGGACTCAGTATTGCCCAGGGACAGGAATTGTTGTGTGGCTGTGGTTAGAAATATCAGTAATTAATGACTTTAAAATCATAACCACTTTCACTCATCGATTCCCGCATTGTTACAAAAAAAGTCAAAAATCTCTTTGTATACAAGATCAGAGTACAAGCTGCAGCCAATCTGGGTCCAGTGGACATGGACTGGCTGGTAAACCATGGACAGATGTACGGCCATCTGCATGCATGCCGTCAGAACTCATGTCCTGGAATGCTCCTGGAGCAGCATGACTTGTTCTGGTCAAGGTATCAGTGCCTGTTCTCATGGGAAAGGAAACTGCTTTTATTACGTGCAGGAAAACACATTATTAAAAGGACAAATGTGCCGGTTTCCTGCTTCATGCTGAAGAGGACTTTAGTAATCATTCCTGATAACTATTTACTTTTGGCTCCCATCCTTGTCAGCTATATAAACCAGAAACGCACGCTCTCTGAGCCAACAGCTGGTGAAGTGGAACTTCAGATTCTAATTTATAAATGACATAGGAAAGGATAGAATCTTTATCAGGTTGTTAGTTCCACCTCTTTCTCCAATGGTGAGATTTCCCCATTCACTTGGAGAGGATAACAATGTGATATAGGTTTCCCCCACTGCAAGGTATACAAAGTTTATAGGAACTGAATTCTTTTTGTAGAAAAGGCAAAAAAAGAGGACCAATGCTTTGCACATGCAAGGTAAATAAGGGGTGTTTATTAATGTGACTACATATACCCCCCTTCCCTTTGCTCCATTTGACTGCCAGAACAAAGTAAAACACCTTCCACATCTGCATATGCATTGTAATAGGGATTCCAATTTTTCTGGCAGCATATTTGCTCCAGGTCAGTGACTGAAAGTACTTAAGTCCTGGAATGACACCAAGGGCTTCCAAAGAAAAATTAAAGGAGGCAATGACAGTTCTCGTTTCCTCCATAAAATGTTTTACAAAACAAGGAGGAATCAAGAAACAAAAAAAGAGGCATCATACAACCACAAACAGAAGACGTTCAGTAAATAGATTTTGCCGTTACCCCTGGTGTGTGTACAACAAACTCTGCCAAATGGAGCAATGTACTCTACTTCATGGAGGAGAAGATAAAGATATCTTTTAGGTAATTACACTAGAAAAAAACAACTGTAATAATTAATGCATAATAACCAAGCTATGCTGTGTTTTATATTTTAGCTTTTAGTTCCATTTTAAAGTTTTGGATAGAAAAAGCAGGGACTTTTGGAAACAGCATGGTTACCTTATGTGCCCCCTTTTTGCTGACCTAAACTAACCCACCATCCCCCTGATAATTACAGTCGTCAAAACTTCTATTAGGGGGAGAGAGGTCAATCAGCATTTATCCTTTAACCACTGCCTATATTCACATCAGGGAGAGTTTTGACAAATGCCAGCTGAATGCACAGTGATGGGCATTCCAAATTGTTAGATTTTTTATTGGAACAAAAGGTGACCTAAAGAAGACATTCTTCAAAACTTTGAATGCATACACAAACATGCAGAAAGCAATCCCATGCAATCCCGACTCCTTCTCCCCAAAACTACACAAATACATAGGAATATTTGGCCATAGATACACTTGTTGTGGTCATAGATCCACCCCTTGGTATATTTATGAGACATTTAGGCTATTTTAATGTTCCCTATCTATGGTCATCCAGTGGTGGGTAGCTACATCCCTTTAGTATGTTTGGGGTCAGACCTTCTTTTGTAAGCAAATATTTTTTGGTTAATGTCTTGCAAAGTTTTCTACCTAACGATTTAAACACAAACAGAACTTTCTGCTGAAGGCTAACATTAAACCATGGACTCCACATTCACAGAATTGTAGACAGTCTGCTGTGTGATCTTCATTTGGCTGTTGGGTCGCCAATAGATCTGGGCATGGAGGAGGCCCAAGGGTCAAACTAAGGAGCTTTACACAGCAAGATGACAAAAATAATCAAAACTTGACTTTGGGTTTACATACACTTTATGTTATATCTCATTGCTTATGTCACATATCAGCTAACTCTTATGACCCCAGGTGATGGTATCCTGTTGGATGATGTCCACTGAACTCCAGCCAAACCTTGACTTGAATCAGTGGGGATACATAATCTCTCTGGGATATTTATTTGTGTTTAGATTCCAGTTGAGGAGATTATCCCCCACATGCCATAACCCAGCCCAAGGTCAAATATCCCAAAAGGGATGGCAAACATCAATTAAACTTCTATCTCATTATTTCCCCAAAGCAATAACAAGTGACCTCTGGTAAAAGAAGGGATGGAAATCCCCCCACATAGACATCAATACAATTCTCCGAAGATTTAGCTTTCCACCATTTCAACCAAAATGAACACAAAAAGATGACAAGTCAATACACACAATTATTTAAGGATCACAGGACCCACAAGACATTGCAAAACCTTCTCCCCATCTTGGTAAAATAAATTGAACTGGGATATAGAAATAGGAATTTAGATTCATGTTGGGTAGACCATCCCCTATATCCCATAATGTAAACCAAATTTTCCAAAAGGCCTGGAAAACAGCAATAAAATATCCCATTTCATTCTTTCCCCAAAGCAAAAACAAGAAGTCATAGAAGTCCCCTCTCATTGCTAAGAGTACAATCCTAAGAAGATTCAGCTTTCCACCACTTCAACCAAAATGAAAACAAGATGGCGACATGTGAAAAACACATTTTACACAGAGATTTAAGGGTCACAAGACTCAACAAACATTGGTAAATATTTTCCTGGTCTGCAGGCTTTAGCTACACTCCTACCCTGGCATAAGATAAACTCTCCTATGTAGTAAAGAGGAGTTGTAAGAGCTAAAACCGTTTAAGCCAGACCTTCACAAGGCACATTTTCAAATATTTTCCTAAATGTCTTCTGCTTTCCTGGATGTAGCGTTGTCATCCTTCCCGCCCCATGGAACAGGAGAAAGACATTCACCTGATCAGCATTCCACAGGTAAAATACCTGGAAGAAGAACAATTTTAATTCTCACCTAGACACCACGGGGTAAGGTAAGTATAGTTTTATAGTAGGTGATTTAGAAGAAGGGGCCCTTCCATTTGAGTAGAAAGCCTTCTTTGGGCCCTATGGAACCAACAAAAAAATACATTTCTAGATTTACTAAAAATGTTCCAAACCTAAAGAGTGAAAACTAATGCAGTCACATAAATTAGGACTGGTAGGTCCTTTGCACTCTGTGTAGAATCAGTGGTCTCTCTGCAAAAGTCCAACAATCTGCCAAGTCAAAGATAAAGTTCTCTATTCAGCAAAATTCATTCATCTTGCTGATTATAGAGCTTTTCAGAGAGACCCCTGCTTTTAACACAAAGCAAGGCTTCTTCCCTGCAGCATGTAAGGCTTTTCTACTCTACTTTGCAGATGCTTTGTTTTGATGGACTTGGAATGTAAAATTAGGCTTTAGGTCAACATAGTTGACTCTAACACAGATAGTTGACTCTATTGAAGCAAATGAAAGGCGTTCTTTAGGACTTGCAGACCTAGAAAGAAGCGTAGAGGTCAGTAAAGGGTTTTCCTGCAAGCTTTCTGTACAGTTACTGCAGAACTTTATTTTCCACCTGAAATTTAAGTATGAGGTTATGAAAATAAGGCAATTTCTGTTCCTTTCCCTTCCACTGGAATTTTCCTTCAGTATACTTGGCTGCCGCAATCTGCCTTTTGGCAAACACGGACGCTCGCTGTACATGCTAATGTAAATTATGACCATATGTCCTATTATCTAATTAGATTAAAATGAAGCGTAGGGAATAACGCTCTAGTTGATGATCTGAGCTCTGCCGACACATGATATGCATTAAAGGGGAAGCACGGAGCACTTTCACAAGAATTTTTTTCTAGTTTTAAAAAAAGCATTACAGGTCATGAAAAGTAAAGTTCCTGGAGATCAACTCCTGACACAAATGCAATAAGCATAAAGAAGCGTTCTGACATTGTTATCCCATAAGCGTGCATCTCCTGGGGGCTCCAGCTGTAGTCTTCTCCATTCCAGACTCTGACCCCCCCCCCCAAAGCCCAATGGCTTCTGCTGCAATACAAGTTTTATTTTTCCTTCTGTATGCTCTGCTGCAAAACAAATGAAACACCCAGCAATGAGATTAAAACCTAGTTCCCAAAGGAGAGATACATTCCTGTACTGCTGATCTGTGTAAAAATACCTGGCACTGGGTCATGCTGATCCAGTGGCTTCACATTTAAGGCCGCTAAGCCGAAACAAGAATGCAGAAAAAGTTAAGGTTTCACTTATTGAATCCTTTAAAAAACACTAAAGCTGGGGCTCAGTAATACAGCACTTTTACCGGTACGATCTCGGGGGGGGGTTGTCATGTCCATCCTTGCATTACTACCCAATGAGTCAAAGGCTACGTACACATGTGCAATGGTTCTCGTTTGAATATTGGCTCAGGTCCGAGAATCTGGCGTGTGTACAGCGCCCGTATGAGCGTTCACACGGACAATGATCGATCTTAATGGAAGTGAAGGGGAAGAGAGCACAGCAGGGTGCCCATCCGTAGTTCTCCCCCTTCCCATACAGCAGAACGGTGGTGTATGTACATTTGATTGTGAAAGATCCTTTCCAATGACAAATTTTGCACGTGTGTACATAGCCAAAGTCTTGGAACATTGTCCATTAGGAAGCCAATGCACAGCAATGTTATACAGTGAGTGAATGAAGATGGAGAGATGATAAAGAGGACCAGCAAAAAAAAAAAAAAATAGCCATGGCAGAGAACCTAACGCCATGTGGTTAGGGTTTGGTTACTTAATATATTAATTGACCCAATTGATTATCTTCCTAGGCCCATTGCAAGTGAAATACTTAGTACTTCTGGGTATAATCAAGCAATTTTCACCCTCCTGTGTAATGATATGTGCCTTGTGATCGGTCCAGGGCTGTCACATTGGGAGCCTGGTGTAAGCTCAGACAAGGTGATCTGGAACCTATACATGACTTACTTGTCCCTGGTCCAAACCGATCAGCACTGGAGTTATAATACTGGCAGTATAATATTAATACCTATATTACTATAGTACTGCTGGAGTAGGGTGACCCATTTCCCTTGTCCTTCAATCAAAGCCATGCCTGCAACTATCCAAACATTATTATTAAACAGGATTTATATTGCGCCAACATATTACGCAGCGCTGTACATCAAACATATTTGCAATTCTCATCGGAAACCATTATTCATCCTACACAGATGTCAAATTCTTCACATACAGCAGTTGTTATATACAATCTTAAAAATGTCACAATGACTCCAAGACATGACCTGCGTTACCCGAGTGTTGTACAAGACAGACATGAGTCAGTGTATATTTGTATGCCTTCATGTGTGAATCACTACATAATGTGTGAATGATTGTATCAATGCGTGTGTCTGCGTGTCGGCCTTTGTGTTTATGTGGCAGAGGAGTGGGGAGGGGAGAGGAAAGCTGGATGTGTCACTGGGGTAGAAGAATAGAGAGGTGCTGACAGACTAACATGAGATGAGACGGCTGCTCGATTAGGGGGGCAGATGAGGGCCAATCAGGGTAACAAGCATAGGAATTGAGCCAATTGGAAAAATGACCTCTCGTTGATTTTAAAGTGCATGGTAAAGGATATTGTTAACGTCTTTTAAAAATAACGATAACAGAGGTTTTAAGGTGACCTAATTCTATTAAATAAAACTTTTTATAATTGTTATGTATTCTCACTTCCTGTTGTCTGGCACTTGGACAGGAAATGGGGGGACAATCTACCCTAAAGAGGCAGAAAAGGCAATGTATTAAATAATAACAACACATCTTGCAGCATAAGTCCAGCTAAAACATGTTATTTTAGTTTTAGAAAGGGGAACAATCCTTCTTTTACTGCTCTTGTCTGGATCTACACTTAAAGCTTACAGCCAATTGTGATTAGACAAGGTTTTTAAATGCACCAATTCTAAAAGCAGTTGTGTTTCAGAGAGGAAAAAGTGCTGAAAGAAATGCTTTTCTGTTAAGTTTTTGTCTCTCTTTCAACCGTGAGCCCCCCCCCCCCCCCCCCTTTTCTCAACACTACAAAGCGAAGGGAAATTCCCTTTATATAACAAGTTTCCCCATTGGAAGATTTCCAGTAATGACAAATAACGGTTTGAAATCTTTCACATTATAAACCTCATTTTTAATGCTTGGGAAACAACTGCCAATGTTTAAACTGGACCTTAACACAGCTCATAATAACGAGCATTCACTGTTTTAGAGAGGTTGTCTAACTCAGGAGCTCAGCTCTCCCTTTCAGAAGTTACTCAGCAGCTCAGCTCCCCCTTCTATTACTGACTCCATAACTCATTCTGCTTCCCCTGCTCCCACTATCAGTACTCACCCCATAGCTTAGCTCACTTCCAGCAGTCTCTCAGTAGATCAGTACCCCCTGATCCCATTATCAGTAGTGACCCCATAGCTCAGCTTATCCAGCTCTTACCAACAGTCACTCAGCAGCTCAGTTCCCCTTTATCCCACTGTCAGTACTTCTGCCTACTGCCCCTTCCAGCAGTCACTAAGCAGCTCTGCCCCCCCCCTTCCCCTACTTCCCCTTTTCAAGCAGCCACTCAGCAGCTCAGCTTCCCCTACTTCCCCTTTTCAAGCAGCCACTCAGCGGCTCTGCTCCCCCTACTCCCACTGCCAGTAGTGACTCCATAACACATTCTGCTCCTACTGCCAGAAGTCACCCAGCAGTTCAGCTCCCCCTGCTTCCACTATCAGTAGTGACGCCATAGCTCAGCTTCCCCTGCTCCCACTGTCAGCAGTTACTCAGCTCCCCTTACTTTGTGACCAATGGTATTTTTCAGTGCACTACTTAGGTGAAGTTAAAACGTATAAATAATCCCCTTACTAAAACAATTTAATTTTTTTATATAGACCCCATTTGTCCATTGATTGCTGCAGTACACCGGAATACCGGTGAGAGGAGAAATATTACATATATTGGTGAATGTATACATTGCTTATTGAATGGAGGCAGCTCATACATTTGGTGTATTGGTCCTACGAGCTGCAGAACCTTGTACACACGTGCTGCACCTTGCATGGGAGAAGTGCATACAACACGCTTTCACAGTTCTTCAACATTATATAACATAAAGCCTGCTAAGATTCTTTTCTCTTAGTTTTAAGTGGCACTTAAACATTCTAAGTTTTATATCAGTGCAGGGAGTTTTGAAAGCCTGGGACTCCTACCAGACAAAACAGCCAAGTCCTTGGTCAGGCTGAGCTGCAGCAGCTGGAGGTCAAAGACACCTCCACCGTTATAACTGGATGATTAGGGAGCAGCACTGATAGAACATCATTCTGCTCTTTGATCATTGTCAGCACATGTGCAACTAGTCCCTAGCCAGAAATGGGTGCAGAGAGGTGCATTTTTTTTTAAATGTTCCTGTCTTTGTAAAATTCATTTACTGAATGACACCATCACCAAGTGACACCATCTCCTGCATCTCAATTCTCAGCTACCAGCTGCACAGGAAGCAGAGATCTGCAGGGCACAGACCCTACATGGCATAGGTGCCACCTGCAGAGCAAAGGGGGGGGGGGACTTATCGGCCAGGTAAGGCTGCATAGGAAACGCTTTTAGCTGGCTGCATCTTCTGATGAATTAGAACTAAAAGGAAACAGGTTGAATAAATCTTCCATCAATAAGCTTGTTTCACCTTTTCCTCCACACCCACGCCTTTAATTGATGCTTTTTATATCTCCGTAGAGTTCAGGTAGATGTAAGCCATCACCAGCTGTATGATGGGCAGAAATCAGAGTTTTCTATAGCAAGGTCTACTAACCACAGCAAGATGCCAGGGAATTAGGGTATACATGGGGTTGCCAGTGTTGGCGCATGTCATGGAAATCTGCCCTGCACATAACCGGCATTCAGAAATAAAAGATTTCTCCCTTCTTCCCGTTATGTCTCTGGGACTGGAAAGTCTACCCAATGGGAGAAATAAACATTCCCTATGACTCTGTATATGTTGTATCCCAGAACATTTCATGGATGTGAGTGGCATTATTGTATTACAATGTAGAGGTGTTTGGAATCCAGCTAGATTTCTGGCTTTTACATGCAGGCTATGTTCAGATTGGCGGTGAGGTTACGGTGAGGTTACCGCTTCCTCATAGAACTGCTGCTTTGGGGGGGGACGCTATATGTAGATCCTCGCTGCAGCAGCACCACAGAGAATGAATTGGGGGGGGGTCAGTGAGCCGAACAAGTACCATGCGCTCCTCAAATCAGCAGACGCTGAGTCTTGGAGAACCAAGCCTGCGGTGCCAGTGGCCGGGAGCAGCATTGTCCTAGGGGGCCAACCTAGGATAGTATGGTAAGGAGCGTTTCCAGAAGTGTGTTCCAGGTTCTATGGAATAAATGACACGTATGTTCCTGCATTCAAATACCTACCAATGCACTGGATGGGTACATGCTGGCTATAAAATGCCCCCCCCCCCCCATGTACAATTTTTGGTATCAGCACTTTGAACATTCACACCAATCCCTGCACACCAGAAACAACGGAGTACTGAATGGAGCTGTTTGTGCTCAGTATAGAGGGGGGGGGGGGATTTTACACCCCCACCAACACAACCCCCACCATGTGCCTTTCAGTTGCATGTTATTGTGAAGTCCCCCAGGACAGGGAAGGGGATGATCGGTGTCCCCGGGGCTGCAGAATAACCCAGAAGTAGAAGAATGATTTTTGGTGATGTGTCAGTGCTTGCAGACTGCAATGTTCTGTACACAGAGCTCCCTCTCTGGATGGGATCGGATCACATGTGTGGCAGTGTCACCGGATCAGTATAGCTGTGGTACCAACTACATAGAAGGACCCCCCCCCCCCCCCACACAGATACAACAAAGAGGGGAACCCCCCATACACAACATAGAGGGGACCCCCCAATACAACATAGAGGAGACCCCACCCCACACAACATAGAGGGAACCCCCCAATACAACATAGAGGGAACCCCCCCCCCACAGATACAACATAGAGGGGAGCCCCCATTGATACAATATACAGGGGACCCCCCAATCAGACATATCAGGGGGGGCCGCGCTCATCAATCTAATGGTGGGCATACCATGGGGAGGTCTACAGCACACAGATTGGGAGCGAGCTTACACCGGAATCTGGGTGACACGGACACATTGATGCCAGGACATGGAAATACCATCCACAGGAGGAAAGATTGGGGTATGGGGAGAATGGATCTGCTTATACATGTAGAGGACAGCGCGCATGTGTGCACACAGATACAGGGGGACAGTGAACTGTACATACCTATACATGGTATAGTGGACATTCTGCCCCATGTACCCACCTATGCGCCACCACATGTGTACCTACCATACCCAATTTTCCCTTCCTATGCCCCACCACATGTGTACCTACCATACCCCATGTACCTACCTATGCCCCACCACATGTATACCAACATATGCCCCATGTACCTACCTATGCCCCACCACAAGTGTACCTACCCATGCACCTACCTATACCCCATCACATGTGTACCTACCTATGCCCCACCACATGTGCACCTACCTATGCCCCACCACATGTGCACCTACCTATGCCCTGTGACATGTACCCCCCAAGGTCCAGTCTGGGGGCACTTTCATAAAAGTTGGGTATGAAGTTGCTCCCTTCCCCCCGGCTCTCCCCTCCCCCTCTCACCTCCCCCTCTCACCAGCCTTGCAGGGGTCCCGGTAGTCGATGTTGTCCTCGGGCTCCTCCAGCTCCGGCTCCGGTAGGTCGGTGTAGTCGTCTCCCAGCAGAAGGGCCCCGGGGGGAAGCAGCATTAGCAGCCATAGGAGCAGAGAGGCTCCGGCTGTCCAGGGCATCCCGGCGGCTGTGCTGGGCTCTGGCCGCCTCCTCAGCTCTCCTCTATTTGGGATGTGATGTCTCCGGGAGGCGGGCTCGGTGCGGATCAGCCCCCTCACAGCCCGGGGATATCATTGTGTGCTGAGCCAGGATAATGGGAGGGAGCAGCGCCTGCCATAGCGGGCACATTGCATGGGCTGCAGAGCATTGCGCCTGGCCTGAGCGTACCCAGATGTGTGCAGAGCATGGCAACTTACCTGACCGTACCCAGATGTGTGCAGAGCATTGCGCCTGGCCTGAGCGTACCCAGATGTGTGCAGAGCATGGCAACTTACCTGACCGTACCCAGGTGTGTGCAGAGCATGGCAACGTACCCAGGTGTGTGCAGAGCATGGCTGCCTTACCTGACCGTACCCAGGTGTGTGCAGAGCATGGCTGCCTTACCTGACCGTACCCAGGTGTGTGCAGAGCATGGCTCTCTTACTTTACTGTACCCAGGTGTGTGCAGAGCATCACTCCCTTACATGACCATACCCGGGTGTGTGCAGAGCATGGCAACTTGCCTGACTGTACCCAGGTGTGTGCAGAGCATGGCTTTCTTACCTGACTGTACCCAGGTGTGTGCAGAGCATCGCTCTCTTACCTGACCGTACCTAGGTGTGTGCAGAGCATGGCAACTTACCTGACCGTACCCAGGTGTGTGTAGAGCATCACTCCCTTACCTGACCGTACCCAGGTGTGTGCAGAGCGTCGCTCCCCTACCTGAGCGTACCCAGGTGCAGATCATCACTCCTTTCCCAGACTATACCCAGGTGTGTGCAGTACATCTCTCTTTTCCCTGACTATACCCAGGTGTGAGCAAAGCATCACCTGGCTTTGATGTCCTGCACACAGCTGGGTATAGTCACTCTACTCAGGTGTGTGCAGAGCATCACTCTTCTCCCTGACCCTACTCAGGTGTGTGCAGAATATCACTTCTCTCCCTGACTATACCAAGATGGGTGCAGAACATGGCTCCTCCCCCTTGCTATAGCCAGGTATGTGCAGAACATCACTCCTTTCTCTGACTATACCTAGGTGTGTGTGCAGAGCATCACCACCCTCTCTGACTCAGCTTAGGTGTAAATAAAGTATCACTCATTCCCCTAATGCAGTTTAGTTGTATACAGAGCTTCATTCCCTTCCCTGACTCATCTCAGGTGTAAAATGCATATACCTATGTGTATACAAGGCATCACTCCTCTCCCTGACCATACCCAGGTGTATACAAGGCATCACTCAGGTGTATGCAGAACATCACTTCTCTCCCCGACTCAACATGGATTTTTGGGTTTGAAGTGTTCGGTCATGATCATTGGTCAGATAGGCATGATGTATCTACACATGTGCATGGAAGCTACTTAATCTTGGTGCAGAATCGTGCTAATCCTGAACATGGAACAGTGTGCATGTGTAGCTCAGTGAACACAAAATAAAACATTCCTGACCAACAATCTTTCAGTAATGAAGTTAGGTTTATCTATGCATGCTCCAAAATCTGGAGAAATAGATCATGAGGTCTCAAAAATGCTTCAGATACTTGTAAAATCAAGAGAAAATTTCTACATGAGCACTTAATGTTCTTTTGGTTCTTCGCTAGATTTTGATTGCCAAATAGAAATAAAGAATTGTTTCATGATCCATTAAAAAATGATCAGTACTGCTCCATTAAAAAGATATCGTCCCATGTATCGCCATGGCCATCATGTCAGATGATTCTCACCTGATAAGAATGGTCGTGCTTGTCGCAGGCGAGAATCTGACGTGTGCAATGGTCGCCTGACATTGTTTTTAGATCTGTCCCAAAGAATCGACGAACGACTGATGAGGAACGACCGCTATACAAATCAATGGAGAAGAGCACAACTGCGTGCTACTTGCTTGTTCTTCCCCCTCCCCTCTCTATAGTTCTTCTGTCACTCTTTATTGCTGCAAACAATTATAAAAGATTGTTTCTTGGGAAAAAATTGCACGTGTTCGCAGCGCCTTAGGTAGCATTGAAAGGGTTAGATCCAAATATATGATCGCCATCTGTGTCCCTGCTAATGGAATTTCCTATCACGTCCTATCCCAGTGAAAGGGTGACAGCAGGACAGGAAGTCATGACAAATCTTTTCAACAAGACCAAAGGAAAAAATAAACTTTTTGTTGGTGTTATGAATAAAGATTTGCACATTGACATGTTTTATATTGCTGTTGCTTTCTTGCTATCCTGTTTACCTCCAATCTACTCTTTTCTTCTTCTGACCATCAAGAGAAAATATGATGAGAGATTTCCCTCCCAGCAATTAAACCTGACAGTTACAGGTGATGACCCTTTCAGGGAATCTGTTGCCAGCCAATGGCTAATTAAACTACAACTTTCCACTGTCCCTGATAATTGTTCTAATAATAAAGTCACCCTGGGTGCAGCCTTGTGGAATTATTCTGTGCACTGACCGTCCAGACTCCGAATGGTGTGCCAAGATCCTGACTCCATACAGACTTCTTAGAGAGATGTTCAGATTTATTGAATGGGATCTGCCAGCAATGCACGTCATTATGCTCGTTAACACGTGTTGGCATGCACATTATAGTCTGAATGGCCATCTATTGATTTATAGGATCAGAGCTTTCCTTTATTTCAGATTTAAGCTTGCTCAGCTGTGACATCCTGAGAACGAGAGCTGGCCACACACAAGTCCCACCGTCTGGCTACAGGAGATCTCTAAAACCATAGGTTCTATTGAAAATCTGTTTTCTTCCACAGTGACAGTGAATCTTTCACACAGTTAAAAGGTTCTAAACCTTATAAAACAACAAAAAGTGTAACTTGATAAAAAAAATGTATCCAGCATTTATACCTGCAGTTGTGCACATAACAGTCATAATCATGGGGGTTGCCACATGGTGCAGCAATATTTTTTAATGGCGTCCCAGTACATGGACCAAAGAAATGGATTTGCCACTGGGTACATCCCAAGGTGGACGGTACAAATTATTGCCCATGAACAGCGATTGAGGGCTCATTGAAAGCCAAGCATAATGTTCGTAGATGTGCTTACAAATGACTTACATATATAACCAGCTTATAAAATGACATCTGTGTCAGAGTGCTCAGAAGTACTATACAGCTATTATTTTAAATAGATTACAAGCTTGATTTCTCCAACCAGCTTTGCAACTTTTTGATGCTTTTGAAATTCTTTCCGTGCTTTTGAAATTCTTTCTATGCTTTCCACGCCATATCGCATTATATTCAGAGACAGACACTTATCTCATTGATTACAAAAACTTAAAACTTCAAATAGTCTATAGAGAGCACAGATAAAACGAAAAAGTGCCCACAGCCATTTAAATAGTAACAAGACTAAATATTATTGTACAAATGTGTTTGTTTATTAGATTTACACTGTACAATAGTTTCTGTCTCTGCTGTAAAGATTATAAGTATGAATCACCCACAATTCTTGTTTGTCGTGAACCAGAATGCATCAAAGTCTCCTCCTCCTGTTCTGTATAGGGTGCCTGTGCCTGGGGATGAAATTCTTGTGTTCAATCATCACAGGTGTTTAATAAATTTCCTACAATTTAAAAACCGGGACTAAGTCGGACAGATTGCATGAACTGTAAATGGGAGAAAACAATATATATATAACAGTATGTTGATTGGGATGTACCCTATGCTCCAATAATTGAGCTACAATCATTACACCATATACAATTATGACAATATGCAGACCCATCTTTTTTTTTTTTGGCTTTACATCAAATCATCATTGTAATATAAAGACATCAAAGCTCAGGGAACTACTGTATAATTTGTGTGATCAAAATCAGAAGCCTTTACATGTTTTTCATGTCTGCAGGAAATCTTCTAATTAACTCCACATCTTTGCACTGAAATAACAGACAGAGCCTTCCACTACATTGCATATGGTGCTATACTATATTTCCATCCAACATTCTACAAAAGCCTTAAGGAAATACATAGGTTACCATCACTGATCCAAAAGTTATCTGGATCAAGAGTGCAAAGTTGGAATATTCTAGATGTGTGATAATTAAAGTTTTCTGATTTGGAATGTAGAGAAGGCAGTCAGGCAACTAGAAACTTGGATGTGAAACTGGTGTAGACCATGGATGGCTACATTCTTCATGTAACATTGAAGCTATGAGACAATCAGGGGAAATTCTAAAATGCAAATATTTCCAGGAACAAAAGCAGGGACCATTCCAGAAAATCAGCACCAGCTGGTAACTATATACAAGCTGATGTACCAGTACACCGATAGATTGTTGGATTCCATATCTTTTTTAAATTGATAAGGAATTATAACAACATTTTCGGAGCAGAATATTTGACTATTCAGAGCCCATTTCATAGACCTTTATCATTTCATGGTACCTTGCTCAAATATGATGTTTGCTATGTACTGCATGGAATCTTGTCTTTGTTCTGTTTCTTATAAATAAGTAGAGTCCTCACATGTTGAAGCAAGATATAAGAACAGTCCTTTGAACAAACTTCAAGAACCTAATCCCTGCAATATGAGAGCAATATCTGAAGCATAAGTGGCCCTCATTGAACATAATCTATCTTGACTTTTATTGCTAATTCACATAGTGGAGTGATCCAGGGAAGGTGGGTCAGTCCTCAGAAAGCACTCAGCAGTATGAATGTGCAATAAAAGTTAAGACTCAAAAGCTAATGTACTGGTTTGGCTATATTGGCTTCCATGACAGATTTGTAGCTGTGGATATACAACCCAGTGTTTATCTTAGGCTGTGTTTTACTGATGCTCGTCCTTCTGATACAGGATGTATGATCTCCTAGCTCCATTATCCTATGATAAGTTGATCTTCTTCCCTATGAATCCTGGAGCTGTAGCCAAAATCCTTGTGACCGGAAAAACTCACCAGTACTTCCTCTCTTACACCAATCCTTTAGGCCTTGAAAATCTCTTGGAACACACTTCTGTTAACTTTCCAACCAACAGCAGCTATATATAATGTTCTCAGTAGTTCTTTCCTCAAAAGTAGCCATATATTTGTGTTTTCCTGTAAATCCAACCTCCCCCACCTCAAGACATATAAACAGAAATGGTCAAACTCAAACATTCCACTTGCCCATCACTGGAAGATGGGGCATACCTTTTGCTGATCTTTACGCCATTCTTCTAGGATATGATAAGGATATTTGATATCCAGTCAACATGGTGGCCTTGTAACAGAAATTTGTCCAGCCTTACCATTAGGCTTTAAATAGGACCAGAAAATGTTTATTCTGGTGGTACTCAATTTAAAGGTCTAATCCTAAATGCAGTTCAAAAATTCACATTTGAGTTCCCATATTCTGAGTTTTTCATTCCTCCAAGATAGTTGGAGAACTAAACCTTTTGCATTCTTAGGACAATAGCTCCAAATCTAGTCCCAAGAAATATTGATTCTAAAGAGATATTCAAATGTATTTTATCACTTCATGGGAAAATATTTAGTTCAGAAGATCTACTTTGACCTCTACATGGCCCAGTTGTTGCAAATAGTGCTTGAACTGGTCACCATAAGGTTCAGGATACTAGAAGTATTTAGGTTGTATTATAATAGATGATATATGTTTACAATATATGATACTCTTATGTGCTGATAAGTAGGAACTTGGAGCCAACACATGGCCAATCAGCGTGACTGAAAGGGAAAGGATCTGTAATAGACACACATATAGCTGAAGGGAGCATCCTGCATGGGTCTACAGGATCACAGAATTATTTTGAAATTCAGGGATAGTACTGCTAGATCAAGGACAATTGAGCAACAATTGGGATGTATCATGGGGACATTTTGCAGAATACCAATGAAGGGGGACTGGGGTACAAGTTGATGGAGTTTAACATAAAAGGCAGGTATAGACAGGCCTCAGAAAGAAAGTATAAAAGAAAGTATGAAAGAACATATGCTGGGAATCCCTTTGGACATGTATGAGCCTCCCTGTTGGCCATTGGGTGGTGCAGAGTTTAGCTGAGCAATTTGCTGATCTGTTACCTAATCATGCTGTATGTAAAGGGAAGCATGTCTGTCTAAAGGGATGCCAGTGATGTGTTATTTCATGTAACATTTAGGCTTAGAGCTGCTTTATCTGTAACAGCAATATTGTGATTAATGCAGACTTGGTGGAAGGGTGGCATGGCTGATAGTCATGGACCCTTGCCATGCAAACCCATACCTTTTCCAGTATCATACACCATGGCAATGAAGGGGTTCCAGATCTTCCACAGCAGGAGGATCAAGATAAGTGAGTGAAAACCATATGATCACATTGATGCTTTTAAATGCCCTGTGCCATTAAGATCTATAGCACAAACAAATTTCAGATGTCTCATCCTGTGAATGGTCAGTATCATTCATATATTACTAAAGCTGTAAGCCGTATGAAAAGTAGAAAAGCACAACCGGTTTGTGATCAATCCATCTCGTGGCCACAATCAACCTGTTGCCCACCCCTACTCCAACATATCTGCTAAGGGAACAGTAAACCTTTCATAGTGACATTTATGGTATAACCTATAGATTTTTCTATTTTTTTTATTTTTTAATGGGGCCTCCATAATAATAAATATACACTATTAAAATTAAAGTTTTTTTTTAATGTTGTCAGATCGTTTTAATAGTAGTTTTGATCTTATTATTGTTTGAAGAAAGGCCTTTGGCATTTTACATTTTTACAATTTTATTAGTGTAGTTTAGTGTCTTTAAAGTCCCATTATGTGTACAGCACTTATGTAGTTTAATTGAATGATAGGGCATGGTGTCAGTATTATTTACCATTTCCACAATATATTAGCAGCAGTATGCAGTGAGTGTGGCCTGATCACATATACTTCTCAAGGCAGTGACAGGATGGAGCATGTGCTGACAGCTACAGCATGCAGAATCCCCGAGGACAGATCTCACTCCCACACTGCTCAAGTCACTGGATGATACCTCTAGGGCTGTGTTCTTTTTATTCCACTTTTCTCTGAATCCGCCATACAGCAGACACATGCTGCAAAATCCTATCAGCTGTTTACTTCCTTTCCAATATGTTCAAGTATGCAACTAAAGAAAAGAAATGTTTTGATCGACTGTGAAAAACTTCTCTTGGTGGTTCTTGAAAGGGTGTGTTAGGTCAGCGGTCGCCAACCTTTCGGACCTCACGGACCACTAAATTCAACATTTTAAATACTGTGGAGCATTAATGTGATTTATTTTTTAAAAAGATAAATACATTTGTAAAATAATGATCTTACTAATGGTGCCTGACGAGGACTGTGGCGGCTCTGATTCATTGATCAGTTATGTGAAGTATTACTATTGTTACTATTATCATTGGTTGCATTACCTTTGGTATTACTAAAGAAATGCAAAATATATGTTTGCTTTTTCTCATTTATTATGGGTTTATTTCATTCCAATCTAAGACCAAACAAGAAATGATAGTTATCAAAGTCAAACTATTTAACACCAGTAAATATAACAGTTATAGAAAATACACAGCTAAGGTCATACTTACCTAAAAGATCATCTGAGAAATAAACAATGAAAAAAAACAATCAGATGAGAATCGGTATTTGCGGAGACTGTTGTAATGGGGGAAACAAAACTGAAGCATACGGTCTGGCAACGCTTGCCTCATACAAATTAAGACCTCACTGAAGTCATGCTGCGCCTCCCTTGTAATTCCCTCTCTAGTACAGTGCGTGAATTTAGTGCAATATAAAGGCGAAAATTGTCATTCAGAATATAAGAATTTATTAGATTTTTTTTATTATTAATATTATTAAAATTAATAATAAAACATAAAAATTTCAAATAATGTTCAAATTTTTCTGTGGACCACCAAAATTTTCAACCAGTGGTCCATTGGTGACCACTGCTGTAGATGCAAAAAGAGGCCAAGAGCCAAAAGTCCACACACACCACACACACACACAATGCAGTCACATTCCCCCAATATATTTCTCATTGATTCTGCTACAAAATGATGGAAGCTATTACTAAATGTTTGTTATAAAACAAATGTTTGTTATTACTAAATGTAATTTGTCATTCTCCCCTGCTGGTACAAACCTCTTGGAAAACAAAACACTGTGGGCCTGATTTATTCAAGTTCTTCAGGACTGGAGAAGAATATTATTATTAAACAGGATTTTACTATCATGACTATCATGGGAGAACATGTGAAATCCAGCAAACCTGGAATGGATTTCTTAAGCATCATTTACTATTATTTTGCAAATGTTTTCAATCCTGGATCAGATCCATTCCAGGTTTGCTGGATCCTCAATGAAAGTCTATGTTTTCCAGTCTCAGAGAGTTTTATTAAATACTGCCCATTGTGCAATGCAGTGCCTTTCCTTCTTCATGGCATCCCAATGTACTTTGGGAGCGCAATTGCTTTGCAGATCAGAACACAATGCACCAAAGAGCTCTGCTGAGTGGTGCAATGCCAGAAATGTTGTGTGCACTTTTTTGAATGATACCTTGAGAAGGAGAGTGAAAAGTTAAAAACAAAATTAAGTCAAAATGAAAGCATTCATCCACTAGGTGCTGCTGTGTTCATTCACTATATATTACACCCATATTTATCTTGAATGACAATGGGCACAGCACTTCCTTGTGGACAAATAGAAAATTACACCAATTAAACCATTGGGCCTGATCTCTCAAAAGTCACCTAAGATAAACTATCATGGGTGAACATGGGTGATACAGCAAACCTGGAATGGGACTGGTCTAGGATTGAAAACAATTGCCAACTAATAGTAAATGGTTTTTTAAGAAATCCATTTCCAGGCTTGCTAGATCACCCAGGTGAATATAAAACAGAGAATCACCAAGGACCAACCACGCTGTCCAAAAAGCTGGTTATTTTTCCATTTAATTAATATATTCCATCTGTTTCAGCATAGAACCTTTTGACCCTATTGCAAAATGTTATTTCCAGCTGTATAGTCCACATGTAACAAACCCATTTTGTTATCTAACTTCTTCCTGTAGTAGTATTCAAATACATCAGTATGAGCAATTACATGTCTACTCTTTGAATTGGGTTTCAAGAGGGTGATTTCTACCAATTCTATTTATTTCTTGCCAATGTATGTTAGATCTGTTTCAGTAAAGCACAAAAAGTAATATTTAGGTATTATAATAAAGATCTGAGAGCTTGAGCAGTGAAATCATTAAAGCTGGTGATTATAGGCTGCTTACCCACCCTTTGATTGTAAGCTCTTCGGGGTAGGGTCCTCTCCTCCTCCTCTGTCACTTTCTGTATCTGTCTGTCATTTGCAACCCCTATTTAATGTACAGCACTGCGCAATATGTTGGCGCTATATAACTACTGTTTAATACTAATATTATTTTAGGGGTCTAGTTAAAAAGCTGTGAATCTGACATACATTGAAACAATCCTTGGTGAGGAATCTTTCAGATTCAATGGCAGTAATTGGTTCTCCTCCAAGGAAAATTTAGCAAATGTCAGATTCATTGCTTTATAAATGGACCGGGGCCATCTTAATCATATTTCTCACAACTTTAGTTCTGATTCAGATTAGGACGTACAGTGTTACTTTATGTGTTTTATTATTATTGATTTGTTTTATATATATATATATATATATATATATATATTTTTTTTTAGGCCATATAATCAGTGCCACTGATTCACAGTTACACAAATATTATCTTATGATGGTTGCAAAGGCGGAAGCCTATCTGCTGCAATTTTGACACCACACCGAAAGGTAAGGATTTGTCATTGGCAAGCTTTCTCCTATCTCCTTAAAATGTATAGGAATATTAATTGCATTCTATAAAAAGCATTTAGTGATCTAATATTCATACTTATATTATATCACAGATTTATATACTTTCTACTGCCAATATGCACTGTGCTCAGTTCAGCTAGGAGGATAACATATAAAATGATTATGTCTGTGATAGGGAATTCTTCATGCTCTATAGAATCCAGTACATAATGGATATGGAAATGTCGAAGCATGGGGAAGGGGTCACAGATATCAATTAATTCTAAGAATAAGGCAATTACTCTCTTGCACCTTTACATTAACCATTAGTTTGGCAATAATATAACAATAGTGGTTGGACAGGACCGTTTGCAGAATGCCAACTCAGTCTAATGGATGTTGTATTCTAATATATAACTGAAAACAATTTTAAATACCATGCTTATAAAATGTATCTATAACCCCACTGAATACATATGTCTAGGATAACAAGCTATAGTTTATAGTCCCTGTACAAAGACATAGTCATCCAGATATTTGGATTCGATAGAAATAAAATCTTTAGCTGGTGAATAGGTACGATAAAATAAATCAATTTTTTTTTCTTTTTTTTTACGGAATGTAAAATCCATTAGTGATGTTTAGGCATATAAATCTTGGTTCGGACCTTTCAGGACTGGGACTGGTGTCAAAGAAAGCACAAAATGCAGGGCAGGAAAGTTCCATGGCACGCCTGCCAAAAGGAGCAAGATAGACTGAGACTTCAATTCTGCTTTTTAGTACCAAAGGTAAACTCTGGATAAATCAGAAAATACATTGCCCTGGAAAGGAATATAGATAATAATATATATATATATAGAATGGTTGCTGGGGGGTAGACAACTGTTTAATATCTGATTGTACCATAAGCCTCCGCTTTATTGAAAAAGAAATTATCTATGGATATTGGAGAGAAAATTATATCACACAAATCACCCGCAGGAGTTGCAGGAAAAGATAGATCTCTGTTATAGCTGCAGCCATTGCTGCATTCTTTATCTAGTTTTACATATTTAAAAGTCAGTCATCACCCAAAAGTGCCATTCAGATACAGATTGTGGTTCATCCGATGCAGATGCATTATAGATTTGAAAATAGTCACCACTGTAATTTCAGGTTCTGATCCCTCTTTGGAATGTCATTGTTATGGCTCATCAAGTGATTGTTTTCAAAATTATGGCTTAGGACCTTAATGTGTTGGAACCTGTCACCACTTGACTTTGTGTCTAAGTGCAAAATTAGCAGAACAATGGCAAGTATTAGTACACAGTGCAGGCGAAAGCCTTTACAAGCTAAAGCTCCTAGATTGCAAGCTCTTCTGGGCAGGGTCCTCCTCCTGTGTCACTGTCTGTATCTGTCTGTTATTTGCAACTTCTATTTAATGTACAGCACTGTGTAATATGTTGGCTCTATATAAATTTTTGATGTTTACTAATAATATTAATAATAAAAAAAAGACAAAACACCCACAGCATTAAAGCACACCCAAAAAAATCTTCAATTGCATATATGGTATAGAAGGTAGGAGGTTTAATCTGCTTATATTTTGATTTTTCTGGATTCTCCTTTTTCTCCTTGATAACATGCCAATGAAATCAATAAATTAAAGCTTTCCATTTTCTTCAAAATATTACGCTTATAAAGATATACAGTGCTTTATCTAACTAAATGTCATTTACTTGGGTATACAGATTCATGCCGGGGTCTGTGGAACCCCTCTAGACCTGTGGTCCCTCCAGAGCATAGACCTTGTAGGACTCTTGATGCTGGCTGATTGACTGCCTACATTACCTATTGACTGACCCCATTATTAGGAATGAACTTCCACCTCTATCATAATTATATATGACAAATCTATTCTCATGCTAGAGTGTAAACCAGCCAGCAGATAGACCTTGTAAGACTTAAGTATGAAATTCCACCTATACCATAACAAATAGTTATTATTATTATTATTATTATTAATATTCATAAACAAGATTTATATAGCGCCAACATATTCTGCAGCGTTGTACATTAAATAGGGGTTGTAAATGACAGACAGATACAGACTGTGACACAGGAGGAGGAGAGGACCCTGACCCGAAGAGCTTACAATCTAGGAGGTGGAGGAAGTCTAACACTAATGCAAACATTTACATGTACTGTATCTTTATAAAATATCGTCTTCTTCACCTGCCGCTGAGATGAGGAACACCAAGCTACTTCCAAGCATATTCCAAGATTACAATGCCAAGATTTATCAGGCTTAAACTGTGCAAAAGTGGTTCAGCGAACATGCAACATCACTTTTAGGGATGAGCGAGCCAGTTTTTAAAACTTGATTTCGCAGTGAATTCGGCTGTTCTCGCTTACGGAAATTGTAAGCGAGAATGGCCGGTGTAAATTTGCCAAACGAGCTCGAATTTAAAAAAAAAAAAAAAAAAAATTGCAGGCTGTGCTGGTCAATAAATGCTGTGCCGGCTGTATTCATTAATCAGTTCAGTGTGCAATCCCCGGCACTAGAGGTTAAATGGGGACAAGTCTCCCCATTCAAAACCTCTAGTGCTCTCTGATTGGCTGAGTAAAGCTTTCCCATTTAACTTGTCCCCATTTAACCTCTAGTGCCGGGGATCACAAACAGGATTCCTGGGGCTGCAAGAATGATTGCAGTCCTGAGAATCCACTGTGATCCGGGGGCACTAGAGGTTAATTAACCTTTAGTGCCCCGGGGATCGCAAACAGCAGTATTCCCAGGGAATCCCCTGTGAATCCTCCTGTTATAATTTCCTCGATCTTCCAATGGTTTCGCAAAATCGGAGGCATTCTTGCTTATCCCTAATCATTTTCACCCATGGATTGACCACCACAGAGTCTAGACCTTAATCCCATCGAGAAGCTTTGGGATGAGTTAGAGAAAACTTTAGTCTGACTCTCCCATCATCAATACAAGATCTTGGCGAAAAATGATTGCAATTCTGCATGGAAATAAATGTTGTGACATTGCATGACCTTTTTGAAGCATTACCATGGAGAATGTGTGCCATATTTAAAGCTTATAGCGTTCCAACAAAATATTACAAATATTACAATGACTTTTTTTTGGCCAGGCAGTTTATTTTCCATACTGATTTGTTCTCAGAAGCTTCAAAACTCCAACAGATCATTTTCTTTTTTCCCATTTCTCATTATTCAGATTTTTGATCCTCTTATTCTTCCAATGCTTTAGCACATGAGTAAATGATGTGAACTGTTGCTTTAGTAATCTGATCATGTGGCACAGATGAAAACTTAGATCAGCAAAGAGAAATTTATATAAACATAGTGGGGTTACTCTAACACATGTAGAATTTTTGGCAACATTGTTCATTGGGTAGAAAACATTTGTGACATGCCCCTGCATTGTCCACAGGCCATAAAGATAAATTGGCAAAAAATGGGTAATCCAGTGTTTCCCTTGAAAAAACTTTAGAGTGTTTAGGGAACTCCGTCTATAATTCCAATATCCACAGCTCACAGTATATTAGAGTGGTGGTCAGTAGGAATAATTCCTCTTATATTGCTGGCCATTGGGAAGTATCTCATCCTTACAGATATATCAAAAATATCATTGGTGTCCCTATACTGACCTGAGAGGCACAAATTGCTCATTGTTCAAGGAATCCTAATAACCTCTGGAGTTACCCTGGTTGAGAAACACAGGATTAAACTAACAAGTAATTTTTTCCACAACTACATTTCCTTTATATTAGCATTTTAAAAATACCAAATGGAATAATGTAGAGGCTGGATGAAAGATTTAGTGCAGAATAACACATTTCAATAGTTGAATATTACATTTTTATAGAAGAGAAGGAAAGAAGGACATGGATCTGTAACCATTGGATCAGGAGTGATTGGGAGGTATGCTATGCTATGGGGTGTAGGGGTATGGTCACCTCTGTCTTCTGAAGGGACATAACTCCACCTTTTCCATTTATAACCCCTGAATCTGTTCACTGCAATCAGTTACTGCAACCAAAACACATAGAGGCTCATTAATCCCACCTTAAAACTAACAAGCACTAATATTTTTTTTTTCACTTTGTAATCCACGTTACAAAAATAATTACAGCTGGAAATTGATAACGCAACTAACCAGCTGCGGGAGGAAACTGTTGCAGAAAGATTCTCCCATGGCTGACGTAACGTTAGCAGTTAAATAAACAGTAAAGAATCTTTTGTTTTATTTGCCATTAGAGCACAGTCTGGTTTGGCATGGTACACAAGGCCTCTAGGAATCTATTTATAATTAACCTGGGTAGTGTCATGATGACAGCTCAGTGATGTGCTCCAATCTTCCCTGTAAATTACAGTTAGTACATTGGAAACAGACTGTGTGTGCCAAGCTGGGTAGAAGGTGACACCTAGTGGTGTGTATAGGAAGTACAGGACGACAGATTGATATTTTCTGTACTTAAAGCGTACCTAAACCAAGAATTTTCACTTTACATAAAAGGGAACCCTTTTATGTAAAGTAAAAATTCTGTTTTTTTTTTTTAAGTGCAACACCCTTTTTTTTTAAAAAAAGGTGCAGCACTACCCCCTAATTTTGGATCACAAGGCGATTGAGAATGTATGGGGGCACAAAACCTCCCCGGATACCTACGTCACGCATCCTGGGAGGCTCTTGGGTGCACATGCATCTTTGGTATGAGCAGAAGGAGCCCCTTCATGAAAAGGGAAAACAATTGCCGATCTCACAGATGCACAGTTTTTTCCCATTTACGTCACCTGATCTTGTGCATGGGTAGGGTGACATAGGAAGAAAGACATGGAAGAACAGGAGAAGATGGCGGCACCCGATGGAAGAAATCTCTGGATCGATCGACTACCCAGCTGAAATTGGTATTCCCTGAAAACATTTTCAGGTAGATAATTTATTATTACCATTGTAATACATGGTTCTGTAAGATTCCCCACACATTCATTGTTTTATAAACAGATCCCTAAAATCATTCTAATAATAACAATAACCCTGCATAAAAAGAAAAATTATTTGTGTTTGCTCTCATATACACCTTTGGCAGGCAAAGAATTCAGCATCTTCTACACTTCTGGCAGTGTTGCATATGTGGTCCCTTCCTGCACAACTTTGGCACCTAAGTCACTGTAAGGCACAATAGTAATGAAGCAGTGGCCAGATTTATTCACGCCATACAACGGACAGCCAGGCATCCAAAACTCTAAAACTTAAAATAATAAGCAATGCTTAAAAAATCCTTGAGCAACTTCCGATTAGCAGATTTTGCATTTTTGCATTCAAAAAACACCCAGAAATGGTTTAAGTCATGGAGCACCCTTCAAAACTGAGAGATCTGGAGCAGCTGGCAAAGGAAGAGTGGTCCAAAATTCCAGTGGAGAGATATAAAAGACTGATTGATAGTTACAGAAAGCGATTAATAGTTATTTCTTCCAAAAGGTAGCCACCAAGTTCAGGATGCCAATAATTTTGTCTAGGCCATTTTTGATATTTTGTATGGAATGACTAAATTTTTTTCTCTGCTTTTTTGTGTTGTTCCAGTGCCAACAAAAAAAATAAACATGACAATACCAAAGCGTTTGTATTTGAAACAATGTTCTGGGAGAAGTGGTGCATTTTCTGACATAAATACAAGAGTGCCAATGTTTTCGGCCATAACTGTATGTGCTCACTAAAAATACACCATAGCCATCATTAGTAATAATGTTTTTATGATGCCTCCATCTCTGGCACTGTAAGAATCCGTACAAATGTAAGGATTTATGGAATTGTAATTATTCTTACAAAATATTTGACTGCTGCTTTAATAGACAGCACCATGTATTTTCTACTCTTATCTGTTTTGCATTAAACCCCAGAGCCCAGAGAAAATCCTTATGTACCCAGGTATGAGGAACATTCCCCAATTCCACCCACAATTCAGCTTTTGTTGTCTAAGCATTTCAAAAACATGCAGTTAGGTTACTTGTCTTACCCCCAAATTGACCTTAGTCTGTGATAATGACATATGACTATGGTAGGGATATGAGATTGTGATGAGGGACAGTTAGTGACATGACTACGAACTTTGTCACTGCATAATATGTTGGGGCTAAATAAATACTTAATAGTTAATATACATAAATTGTTAATATTAATAATATTAATAACAACAAAAATAATAACCAGCCAATCGGCAAACTGGAGATTTATTACTTTGAGCAGCAAGTCTAGCCTTGTACAAGTTTTGACTTCAATTAGCTGTAGATTCGGAAAGCTAACTAACTCAATGCAGATTATGTCCCGGATAACAATTAAACCCACCACCTTCAGTATTATTCATATTTTATTATTATACAGTATTTTTTTAGCGCCAACATATTATGCAGCGCTATACAAAGTCTAAAGTTATGTCACTAGCTGTCCCTCAATAGGGCTTACAATCTAATGTCCCTACCATAGTCTAATGTCTTTATCACAGTCTAGGCACAATATTTTTAGGGGGAAGGCAACTAACCTAACTGCATGTTTTTGGAATGTGGGAGGAAACCGGAGTACCTGGAGGAAACCCACGCAAACACAGGGAAAACCTGCAAACTCCATGCTGATAGTGTCCTGGCTGAGATTCAAACCTAGGAATTAGCACTGCAAAGGCCAGAATGCTAACCTCTGAGCCACCGTGCTAGCCACCCAGTATTACTAATTAATAACCGTTGTATGTGTCTGTAATTGCAGCAAGACATGTTCTCACCTACAAACAGCACCATACCTAGGCCCTGGTACTGGAAGCACCGACCTCAGGTCTTATTTGAGATACTTCAGATACTGAGCCAATAATTTTGGCCACCTGGCTTTGGACAAGTTGACTTTTTGACATCCTAAATGAAAACAGCGGGCTTCAAAGCTAGAAGGTGAGGATTGATCTATGGTTGGATGGCCCATTCTTGTCTAACCTAACCTGGCCATTTTTAGATATCAGCGTAAGGTAACAGAGCGGCCTGGTTACATTAGAAGCTATCTGCTGGCTTTGGAGAAGGGAGAGGAACCAGAGGAACTGAAGAACAATGGCTGTGTCCAGAAGCAAAGGAAAGAGGGAGCCTGGCATAAATTAGGGTATCCTAATGGGTGTGAACAGAACAGTGAACAGTTTTAGTGGTGCCCTGTTTACATGAACGCCCTCTTCTGGTCCTGGACAATTCTTTAGGGACAGAGGTTCCATGTATTACCTATCTTATCTTAGCAAGTTCTCGCTAGCTATGCACCCAGGCACAGACAGAGCTAGGGGGATGTAAGATGAAAAAGTCTTTCTTGCTTACATTAATGGAGATTTTACCCAGCGCCTGCATAGTTTCAGACTCCTTAATTTGTCAGGCCTGTCATACATAACAGATTGCAGAAGTACGCCTTGCCTCTCTTGCACATTGACCTTTCGTACATAACACTTGGTAAATCCCTGCCATGAGTAATGACATCTGTTAACTAGAAATGAGCTGTATGCCAAGCTTTATGAGAAGAGAAAAGCCAACCATTGTCCTGAAGTCTTACCCGTGACATGAAGAGGAAGCCCAGAGCTGGACAAAGACCAATACTGAAAGAGATGGATCTCGCCTTTTCCATTTCATCTCCACACATAAGAGGGGAAGACCCAAAACCTGGATTTACCACTACGACAAGTAGGCCTATGGTAATAGGCTGCAGAAACAAGGAGTCAGCTTTATAATAAATATCTATTATATATATTTCTCTTTTTCTTTTTTCTGTTTAAGATATAGTCATACCAAATATTAGGTGTATTTGCATTTTATCAATACTCCAATCTTTAATAATCGATACAATACTCTAAGCCAAGTTAGACCTTTAAAACAAAAAAATGTAAAGGAG
Organism: Pyxicephalus adspersus; assembly: GCF_032062135.1. NCBI lineage: Eukaryota > Metazoa > Chordata > Amphibia > Anura > Pyxicephalidae > Pyxicephalus > Pyxicephalus adspersus. The sequence continues at coordinate 20,175,939 of NC_092859.1, forward strand.
ATGATCAAAGCAAAAGTTGCCCATTGAAAACCAGTCCTGACAAGGACTAGCCTCAACGGTTTATGGTTTGGGGTCAGTTTTATATATTTTTTAAGTAAAAAATTTTTTAGCTGTTTTATATCAATGTAAGCATTTTAAAAATAGACATTAAATATAAGCAGCTGTCATAACAAAGGACTCAGAGAGCACTATAAGTAAGCTAAAGAGAAATCAAGCGGCTGAATCTGTCTTGTGCAATGTGCAGCTTATGGAAGCCTTAAATAAAGTCATCTTTAGGAAAGGGAAGTGAGGGAGACATTTATTTGTGTTCTTTAGCTATTGAGCTTTACAAACTAAGATCTTTTTTATAACAGGAAAAAAGACAACAATAGAAAACAAGTCTACCTGCTGTTTTGATTTGATAATGCTAAGGGTTTATATTAAAACATAAATTTACCTGTAAAAAAAGAGAACTTTTTTTACCTTTTACTTTGACTTTAAAAATATGTAAAGAATGACCATTGATTTATTTATTTATTTTGGTCCGTTAACAATAGGAAAAATATTCCTTCTGTCAGATGCATTATATTTTTCTCAGAGCTTAATATATTTTGTGTGTTTCTCTGCCAGTAAGTTGACTCATTTTGACTATAAGCCACAATGTACAAGAAACCCAGTGATGGAGATGTAACCAATCGGCCAAACATGCAAGGATCGTCAGTGCTGGAAATAGATAATTACTTCATACCCGTGAAATGTTAGTTCAGGCTTACAAGACTCCAGACAAGCCACCATTAAAGCCGTTTTTGATTGTCTGTGAATTATAATGTACAGTATCAGGATGTGTACAATATGATTCATGTTTCTTGTAAAATGGGGGTCACAGGAAAGCCCTTTTGGAGAACCTGAACCATGGAATAAATGTGTGGAAGTAATAAACCAGACAAGCTTTTGAGGGCCACCACCCCCCCACAAAAATTCCCAAATAATGTTGTTCGTGTAAATTAACAGTTAAAAATCTTTTGCCAAGAGAAGCCCCATCCATGATGTAAACACTAAAATGTGCTAACATTTGGAAAGTTTATATATTCTGAACCTCAATGTTTGAGTTATTGTTCTCATAACACAAAGGGTATTTCCTAAAACTTTTTTTAGCTTTGAGTATTGTGGGGAAATAGTTGGAACTCTTGTCCATTTCACTCCCAGCTGAAAAACACATCAAAAAGTGTGTTGAAAGCTTTCCAAAGTGAAGGGGCAACTACCGAAGACGTCTATGTGTCTAAGAGAACTAGGGTCCACATAGGAGGCTTTAATTTATCTTAACCACGTAATTTAATATTGCATATATCTTCGGAGAACCAACATTCTCTGCTGTCATGGAAACTGAATAGCTGTATTTCAGTTGTGCTCATTCACCACCCACATTTTTTATTCTTTATATAATAAATCTCCGGTGTCATTTCTTTCGTCAATGAAAACGAAATACCAGCTAAATGCACGCAGTATATCTGAATTTTTTACCAATAATATTATGCAACTTAGTCAGAAATAACCCCACCATTAAAAGTATGCTATCTGCCTCCCCAATTGTTTGAGCCATTACTACTCCCATGAGTTTCTTGAGTTGCCCCTTCCTGTAAGCCTGCATATAAACCTCTCCCTGGAGCTTTCATTCCTTGCAATGCACTTACTTCCACTCTTAGGCTGTACACATGATAGGTAATTGTCACCCAAAATGAACATTCATGATAGCCCAAAATCTACAGTGGTCCATCTTTGAAGTCATATCCACCATGTGTGAAATTGAGCAGCAAGAACTGTTTCCAGTGTTATAAATTTAATGTGTGTAACTAGATTTACATTAAAAATGTTTTTTTATTTAATTCTGAGAAGCAAACTATGGGTCCCCCCAGAAGCTCCACTGGGCACCTTCCTACATTCAAAATGTTGCACAAAAAGGTTGCTTTTCATCCTTATAATTTGTGTGTTTCAGGGGATTCTGTCTGCATTTCATATTTGCAAATACTAGAAAAAAATTGACAGAAGAGATCAAAGTGCTAAGTTTTATGAAAGATGGCTTCTTGTGAAGGTCTAGTGGAAGACTGAAGAGCAACCTAATGACCTCAATCCCCCAGGATCCATCTGAAAGGCAATGAGCTGCTCAGACTGCTTGTGACAAGGCAAAACTTTATTCATGTATGTGTGCAATACAGGGTGGGATTGTTGCTCCTAGATTGTAAGCTCTTCTGGGCAGGTCCTCTCTTCCTCCTGTGTCACTGTCTGTATCTGTCTGCTATTTGCAACCCCTATTTAATGTACAGCGCTGCATAATATGTTGGTGCTACATAAATCCTGTTTAATTATAATAATTTAGGGTTATGAAGCTCTGGGGATGTGCATTGAACACCTTCATGCACACGTACGCAAACATCTCATCCATGTGTTTGGTAACATATTGAATTTATCACGGACAGTGCCAGTGATTTTATTCATGCTTATACATTGCATGTGTACATGTGTGTGTATGTGTGTCTCTGATTGTGTGCATTTCAATTAGATTTGTCATCGGTTTGGCTGCCTAGTGATTTACCCAACCAGCTATAGCATTTGGCAAAGTCTCAGTATAAAATTAATATGTCTATGTAGGTCAGCCATGTATTGCAGAGTGACACAAGTACTGACATTAGATTTGCTTTCAATTGCTTTCAATCTTACTGCAAGAACTGACATTGATAGTTTTGCCCCACAATTTTTTTCTGTGATGTTTCAAATTGTTTAAAGCTAATGTTTATTTGATTGTAAGCTCTTCGGGTCAGGGTCCTCTCCTCCCCTTGTGTCACTGTCTGTATCTGTCTGTCATTTGCAACTCCTATTTAATGTAGAGTGCTGCGTAATATGTTGGCACTATATAACTCCTGTTCATTATTATTAATATTATTATTATTATTATTATTATTATTAATAATAATAAAAATAATGATAATAACTAAAAAAAATCTCTTTTGGTACCTGCCCCTTCTGAATAGTAAGGTTTCAATGTTAGAATATTCTAGGGGGTATGGAATGAGCAGAATAACTCCTTGCCTGTGATTTCTTTGTGCCAGTCATGCTGCCATAATTTATTATGTACAATGCAGGATCGGCAGTTCTTATTTTGGGTTTAGAATGGTTTTAGGAGGACTTTTTAACCTTTAGGGGGGCATCAAGAATCATTGAGTCTTCTCACCTCTTCTGGTTTCATTAGTGGGACATTGGGGTAGTGCTTGGCTGCCTTTATCCTTTTTTATTCTTTTTATGCAAAATGCATTGCTTTTCTTTTAGGTCAACAATTTAAGGCAAAACATTTGTCTGCTTCTGTGTCCACCATAGAATACATTTATTTTACCTTTAACTGAAATAATTAAGGCTGCCAGAGAAGACCATATTGGGGACATTTTAGCATGTTTTGGCATATATTGGTAGAGTTTATAAGGAAAACCAGGTCATAAATACAAAATCCTAATCAATCTAATAGTTGGGGCATTTCTAGGACGTGTGGTTGAATGGTATATCATTATATATCATTAGAATTATAATTCATACTAAGAATCTGATTAGTTTTAGCCATAAATCTGATAATTCAAGAGATTTAAAATACAGGTATGGTAAAAAAATACACAAGCAAAACCTAGCTTTAGTAAAAAGTCCATCTATATCACTATTTCTTATCTATGTCTTCTTGGAACCATAAGGTTCTTCAAGAGGTTGTTATGGGTACCTTAAAAAATAAGGAATTTGTGCCTCTCGTGTAAATTTACCTGAAACTTTACCTGAAATTTACCTGATTATCTTATTGACTATCTGTGACATTCTTAACTCTGGTGAGCAACGTAAGAGGCATTGATCCTACTGACCACCACACTAATCTACGTTGTGCTGTGGGTATAGTAATTATAGTAGGGGTTTCCAAGACCTGAAAGTTATTTCCAGGTTTTCCCCATAATAAAGTTGAGAAAGGCTGATCTATTTGATCAGTAGATCCAGAAATATTAGCAGATTACATTTTCAATTTCTTCCAAAAATCTGAGCTGACCTAGATCTTTATAGCAAGATCAACAGGAATATTTGATTATTTTTTAAAGATTATGTTGTGGTTGTCTTCCAAGAGTTAAGGGGTCTTTACCAGAATGGGTAATGTCTATGGACTTACTATGGAAATGTAATAGCATATATATTGGGCCTGATTTAGTAAAGCTCTCCAAGACTAGAGACGATACACTTTCATCTGTGAAGTTGGGTGATCCAGCAAACATGAAAATGTTTTCATAGTAATTTGCTAGCAAATGTTTTGAATCTTGGATCAGATCCATTCCAGGTTTGCTGGATTACCCAGCTTCACTGATGAAAGTGTATACTTTCCAGCCTCAGAGAGCTTTCATAATGTAAGCAGTTTTATTATATGGCACAACACATACAGCAATGAAACTGGTTTTATTAGTCAACCACAAGTCAGGAAATACCACTTCCTACATTCTAATTATAAAAATAGTAGTAGCAGCATAGCAGTCATATTAATTATACCAGCATAACTATGAATAATAATATTAAACATGTGGCCATCCATTATTTTTAGCACTTCAACTTTTTATGAAGCATATAATGTATGGACCGACAACACTTGGCAAAATAACTGTGAGGATGACAAAGCCACTGCATGTGCTTCACACATTTTCTCAACTATTCAGTAAAATTAAGATTATATAATAAAAATAATTTTAAAAAATTCCTACTTGTGAGGGCTAAATTACTACCAAATGCAGTTGTTGCCTAATTAGATGCTTAGACCGGTCCCTAGTACATCTGAAATTAATTTTTGAAAAGTAATACAGCCATTAAGTTGATTTTATTGCAAATGCTAGAAGGCTATTAATGAAAAGGTCAACATTTCATTCAATTGTTCAACATTATCCAAACTTCAAGCTACATTTATTTGATAAAATAAGTTAAAGTAGTATTTTATTTAATGTATGTGAGTTCTACTTTAAGTTTTATGTTTCCAAGACAAAGAAAATATAAGTAATAAGTTGCAGGAATACACATTACAAACATTGTAAATTGAGTATCTGAAAAGAGGGAAACATCAGTTACATGTGATCATACATAATAAGCAATTGTGAAACCCACGCAAAATCCTGCAGACACATTCACATTATTATTTAAAAAAGAAAAAGAAAGCAGCAAGAAGGAATAAATGGGAATAATGGGAAAAGAAAGGAAGGGGGGAATGCGGAATGCAGGACCAGCCTTAAATATTGAACACAAATCGCCTACATGGAAAGTAAAGGAAGAATAATATCAGAGAGGAAGCAGATCCATGTTGAAGTCCATTGGTACGTAGTGGTACCCCTGGGGGTCCAAACATTCTGAAACGCCCCCGATGAGTAATTAAGCTTGGCCGTTAAGAGCTCATCAGTTAAATATCAAGTGATCTTGCATTTTACTTTTGATACAGTAGCCATGGTCGAAAACCAAGCTTTCGCTAAGCTCTACTTTAAGTTCTAACACTCCATATGTGTTTTATTCTACAATATAGACTCCCAATTCCAGGGATCATTATAAGAACAAACTTAAATGTTACTTTTTAAATGTTAAAATGGAAGTGGAGTCTGGCAGCTGCAGTCTACAAACTCTTTTTGTCCATAAAGCTATCTTACATGGCTTTGCCCCTAAGTAATGTCATCTATTTGAAAAAAATTCCCACTATTTCATAGTACAATAGGACTGAGTATTGTCATAATACATGGCAAGATCATATCCTGTCCAAAGAGAAAGCTGTACAGCTTTGCTGTGAGAAATAAAGCATTTTCTTTTTTAATGTTAACTTCCTGGTTTGTTTACACTGTAATAAGAAGCTTATCTTAACTCCATACAGCGAGGAACTAAATCTGGCAAACGTCTCACCAGCTGGCTCAGTCTCTATATCAAATCTAAAGGAACAGAAGGGAAGTGTGTAGGACACAACTTAGTTAACAACTAATTTTATTTAGGCAATACACATTAATATACCAAACATACACAATTATAATTATGTCGATATATTTTCAGAAACAAGAAAGACCTCTGCACATATGACATTGGATTAGAGGTTACCAAGAAACATCCATTACTGCTGTCTGCTTTCCCAGAAGCCCTTTTAAGCTGGGAGATCAGCGGGCAACAACTAAGTTTTTGAACCTGACAACTCACTTTAGGTTATAAAACCCTAAAATAATGAAAGCAAGTCGACCTTGCAACTAATTTACTAGTTGGCTTGAGTGTTAGACTATGTTTCATTAAATCATTCTGTTTAAGCTGGTATTGTCTTTGTTAACTTCTAATCAGCTATGGGGTATCCTAATGCAAGTAGGTTAGTATTCTTCTCAGATACCAAGGTTTCTGTCAGTTAGCCTTGGTGAAAATTGTTAGCTCTCTGTTGTGTGGTCAACAGGTCAAGAAGAATTAGATTAGAATTCCCTCTATGGTAGTTCTTTCCATAGGACAGAAAGCAAAAGGACATCAATAGGGAGTGAGCGAGAATAATAAAATCAATCTCGTGGGGAATCGGCCCTTTCTCACTTACCGAAAATGTAGGCGAGAACGGCCTTCTAATTCACTGAGGTCGAGCTCTCGCCAAACGGGAGGATTTCCTCTAGTGCCCCGGGGATCACACACTCTTCTCAATGAATGCAGCCACAGCTGCAATCATTGAGAAGATGCCCAGCACGGGAGAACTTCCTGACATTGTATTATAATTATCTCTTACAAATGATACTTTTGTATCTGTAACAAAAGTATCATTTGTAAGGGATACTTATATTACAATGTCAGAAGGTTCTCCTTTGCCGGGCATCTCCTCAAGGATTGCAGCTGTGGCTGCATTCATTGAGAAGAGTGTGTGATCCCCGGGGCACTAGAGGTTAATTAACATCTAGTGCTGGGAAACGCAAAACTGTTTTAAATGGTTAAATATCCTCTAGTGCCCCGGGGATCGCAAAAAGGAGGATTCCCAGGGAATCATGTGAATCCCCTGTGAACCCTCCTGTTATAATTTTCTCGATCTTCGGATGGTTTCCCGAAATCAGATAGCCTGAAATTTTGCTGAACCATCGGAAGTTCAAGAAAATTTTCGCCAGAGGCATTCTTTCTCATCCCTAGACATCAATTCCAATAGACACAGACACTAAAGAAAACCTGACAATAGGTTTTCCCATTTGCTACTCCATCCAACATTATGTTTCGGGTTCTAGATGTACTTTAACTGCTATTTTGGTAAATATTTACTCTAATACAAAGCGATATCTGACTGCACAGAAATTGTTATTTTGTATTATTTATAATGTCCTTGCATGTGAACAAAGATTATAACAAAATTATTTCTTGTGACATTTGTAAAGGGTCAAACATTTCCCAAAAAAGCACAACTTCTCAACATTGTGGCATGCTTAAAATTTTATTTTTGGAAAATTTGATTTCAATGTAGGCTCTCATATTCACATAAGATATACAGAGAAGAACATTGATCATATAGTGCGTATACAACAGCAATGATGGGCTAACAACTGAAATTAGATCAATTAAACAGAATAACTTGAGACAACAATAAACAAGAATGGATTTTCATTTTTTGAGTACATAACATGTGACAACTGAAATAAGATCAGAACATTCAGGTGTAACAATGAACAAGTACATAAAATGTGACAAACTTGCCATAAAATCCTGGTGCTCCTTGGTTGTCCAAATTTTAACTGTATTAAGACAAAATCACATACACTTTGCCAAACTATACCTTTTGGATATGAAAACTGGGACAGTTTTCCAAAATCAGGGGAATTTAGGAGGTATATAGAATCGAATGTATATGTATAGGCTGGTGAATATATACATGAATGTTTGATATGTGAATGCAGTACAGATGAATGGCACAAATTATACACATTTAGCATTATTACAAAGTTAATTCTTCCCAAGGTATTTAGGCATGGCAGTTTCAGAAGTTGTACATTATGTACATACAAATAGGTATTATTGTGTGATTATCAGAACTGTCATACAGCATAGAGACATACAGCCTGACAGTCTGTAGAATGCATATATTTATTATTAACATTGTATAACAAAAAATCACAGGTACTTAAAGTGTCAGTGTTGTCTACAACAACCAAAAAGAATCCAGCTGTCAATTTTCTAAAGCAGATTAAACAATGAAAGCTAACACTTAATTGGTTGCCACTGTCAACACCTCCAGTCTTTCTGAAAAAGAATGACTTGCAGGATAGCTGTGTAATGCTTGTGATGTTTCTTGTGATTCTACAATATGCAGGTATGGCAGAAAGAGGTAAGGGGACGAGACAGCTCACAGTCACATTCTGACGGTGCCCAGAGTTACATAAAGCTGGAGGAACCCATTAGATCCAGTAGACTGGCAGATCCCCGCACAGCACCCGGATGGTAGTTCCCAAGATGGAAGGATCACTCACCAGCTTGCTAGGGTCATTCTGTTTGGTTTCCAAATCAATCTGGAGAAAGCAAGAAATTATTTTGGAGGGGGAAATTAATGGTAATATAACTTTTCTAAGGAGATAAGGACATGTAAAAACTACCAAAAAAGTACCGAACTTTTCCTAGAATAGTCACCAACTTACAAATTAAAAGGGAACGAATCAAGGACTTATTATATAGGTTGTTTTTAATGATGTGCAGTGTTCTCCCCAGCCTCTTTAAACTGGGCGCACCACCTGACACTTTTCAGTAACCACCTGGCTGTTTTTGGAAAAGTTGGGTCACCATACAGGGGCCACCACCCGCCAACAGCTTCTTCCCACCCAGCCTAACAAATTTCTGGGGAGAATACTGATGTCATTGAGCAGTTCTCTGCTATTTGTTAAAACATGTGAATGTCACAGGGGAATACCATAAAATGCCTGGCCTGGCAAAATTCAAGTTAATTAAATGATATAGGTTTGCTTAGCTGGGTGGTAAACTAGGTGATGCTCAGGTGACCATCTGTCAGGTTCAAAATCAAAAATCTCACCTTGCTCAGCACATTTTCTGCAATACTCTGAAGACTCTGAATGCGTTCTCCTTCCATATGGGTAATGTAACATGCGTGGCCAGGACGTGGACGTGTGCAGATCAGCATCTGGGTAAAGAAAGAAGGGATTTATAAATTGGAACTGAAATCAACCTTCACACTTTAAATTTTTAATCAACAAAACCAATGCATTTTGCCACGACAATGAATTTTAAATTTACTTGGCTGGTTTATACTTATGAGTTGCAGTTCACTATTAGTGGCTACTTTGGCCCATCCACATTACATGTGTGCAATACCAATAGATATGGAACATGTGAATAACACCTAAAAGTGGGACTCTTGTCAAGCAGCTACAAATACCAATGAAACACATATTTGGAATCTGTAAAGGTTAGTTAGTTCAACCCTTACCTACCTGAATCCTGTTTTTAAATATTCCCCACACAATGCCCTATACCAGAAATACATTAATATCCTCCCATTTAAAAAGAAGCAGCCCAGAGTTTAGAAGGCTGTTGGCTTTCAATCCTGACTGTCACTGACATTTAGGGTCTCCACTGACCATCGGTAACCAATCAAAGTAGTTATTTATCATGTGATCGCAATGTCAGCTATGACATCACATGTATCTGCAGTTTTTACTAAAGAGAAAGAAAGCCTTCACATGAACACTATAAAATAAAACTTTAAATAAAACATAGAAAATAATAAAATTTATATTTTTAAATTTTGTGCTAGCATATAAGCAGACCAAAGGATTTTTTTAAATAACGCTAACTAAGAAAGAATAAAGGAATAAAAATTAGATTTTTAGTTACTTTTTTTGCACAGTTGACCAATCTATACGGGATGTATTACCTTGCTATAATCATAGACAACACTGGCTGAAGTATTGATTCCGGTGTCCAGATGGAAGGTTGCCACACCATCGGGTCTCCCTTTGGATTCTGCTCCATCTTGCAGAGACATCTGGAAGATCTGGTGACACAAAGAGATACTGATCAGTACTATATTATTAAGTAATATGTACAAACACGTTGACTTTCTCACTGAAATACACTGGCTTTTGTTAACAGATTTGGCACACTTCCTAAGACTATACTAGAGCATGACAGTTTTATTTTACCATGGTCTACTTGCTGGTAAATTTCAGAAATTGCCATTTAATGCTTTATTTATTGATAGGTTGCATACAAAACTTACCGTCTCAGTGTGCTTCTGGCTCATATGCAGGCCCATTAAAAGGACAGCAAGCAGGACTACGACCAGGACCACCACAACCAACACCACACAGAGGAGCTTCTTAAGGCCACCAAGACATGGGATCTTAGGGGCAAACAGCAATTCGGAATATACCTGGGGAACAATAAAAGCATAGATGGTAGTTGTAAAGTAAAAAAGTCAAAAGAGCTGCCATTCTTGACCTAACAGACTAGTGGTTAGGTTCTTATGATGTTTAATAACAGTGACCCTGATCAAGTATGTAGATAAGGATAACTATTTCCATCTAGTTTTTTTTTCGGGTTAGGCCAACATTTGGATTACCAGCATTATCAAAATAATTACCTCTATCTACTTGGAGATCCGCATACCTACCACAAAAATGAACTCTGGCCCTTAAGGTGGTAGGATTGTATTACAATGAAATCTTTAGACCTGCCCTTACCTACAGATCAGAAGATGTCTCTATCTAGCTAAAGAATGAAACAGTATTGCCATGACCATAAGGATGGAAAAGATTTCTTTAGCAAAGGATTAGCAGAACATTTCCCTATGAATATCAAATAAGGAACCGCCTAGCTAAAGAGTGGTGGAAAATCTCCCTGTGCCTTTCCACTAAATTAATTTTAGAGAATTATAGTAAAGTTAATTGGAGCAACTGAAACATGTTGTGGTGATGGCCACTGTAGACATATAGACACACATGAAAAACTTGTGCAGAAATAATACACCAGAATTATAGAAGAATATATCTAGATAATCAAACTCATTGGCATTCTCCCAAACATAAAAAAGCTTTGAGATTCTTCAACCTTGCTCTCATTTTTTCATGGGGCTCTTACTGGCTAAGCCCCTTTGGCACTTACAGGTGGTGTGTCCATCAGCACAGCTTTGCTCTGATCCATGGTTGCTTGTTCCCTTTAGTTTCTGAACACTGCTGTACAATCAAGTTGCATTGGCAGCATTATATATCCCTTAAAATTGGGTTAGCGTCATCAAGGTGATGTGCTTGGCTTGCTAAGTGTTTACTTACGCACCAAAAATATTTGAGCATCAGGCACACTTCTTAGGTCTCAAGAGGTTTCTCTAAAACACTTTGCTCTCGAGAATTGAACATCAACCTCATCACTCAATTAGTGCCTGCTTTGCTAATAGGCAGCTGAGTATTTCTGTGTTAACCTTTAACCTGCTGCTCATATACATCAGATAGTCAGGGAATTTATCATTAAATGCAACACACATTTTAGCCAACCTGGTGAACCAACCATCTGTTGCCCATTCTGTTTTATCTTCCTGGAGATTTTTGAATATTGGAAATCAAAAAAAAAAAATTAACCTGTAACAATCATATTTGATTGAGACTAAGAACCATAAAGAGTGATTAGGACCTAAAGGCAACTGAAGATTAAATCCTGTTTTCAAGATAGTTTACTATTGTGTCTGTCTTTGCACCATTCACACCTTTCTGTTCAGGTGCATTGGGTCAACACATGCTAATAAAGGGGTTGCCAATATACCAGAACAATATTACTAATACTACAAGAATATTGGAAAATGGTTCAGCAACACTGTACACCACAATGCACATTATGTATGTTTCCATGTGTTGTAGTGAACTGGAATGAATGTGTATTCCAAAGTGTGTTGGGGTGCCATTGAAAATTAATTAAACCATAACATACTAATATGAAATACCATGGTTTAGGGTAATGTGCACATTACTACAATATATAGGTTTATTTATAATTTTTGGATAACTTGCCCATGTTTGATGGAAGTTTGATGATATTATAATAGGTAAAGCAGTAAGTAGAACAGAAAGTAGTGTTAAGTTTTAGTAAATGAAGTGATGACATTATTGTTAAGGTGATGTCAGTATTAATTGTAATGCTATAATCAATTTTGTGATGCCAAATACACAATCATTCAAAAAAACTGGCCATCTTTTAAAAATGGCATCTGTTGGAAGCCGAACAAGGTGATGATATTGGGGTCACCCGTTTTCTAAATAAGTGGCATGCTTTCATTGATAAAGCACTGGCAGCCACCGAAAGGGATGCTTATTATCTGAAATTTCAGTATTGCACATGGTACATACCTAATAGGGTGTACTGGTTTGCAATAATCACACATAGGGGTTTTTCTTTTTCACTTTTGGAACGGCTGTATTTGAGTGTGTTTTTATATCTATTATTTTATGTGTATGTTTTTTTTTCTTTTGTTGAGCTGCTGATACTGTTTTTTCTTATTGTTCAGGTATTCAAATACTGTAATTCTATGCAAAAATAAAAATCTTTGTTTATAAAAAAAATGGCACCTGTCAAGGGGTCGGCTATATTAGACAGCAAGTAAACAGTCAGTTCTTGAAGGTGATACATTGGAAAAAGATAAAAATAAATAAATAGGCCCGAGCGACTTTGACAAGAGCCAAATTGTGATGGCTAAATGACAGGGTCAGTGTTCTTGTGGGGCATTCCTAGTATACAATAGTTAATGCCTATCAAAAGTAGTCTGAGGAATGGCAACCGGTGAACTGGCAACAGAGACAAGGGGATCCAAGGCTCACTGATGTGCATGGGAAGCAAAGGCTTGCTCATCTGATCCAATAACACAAAAGATCTACTGTAGCCGAAAAATAGCAATTTATCAGTATATCACAGATTGTTGTATATGAGGCTGCATAAGCATAAAAAATTAATAATACCCATGTTGACTTCTAACCACTACAATGGGCACATGAGCATTATAACTGGACATTGGAACACGATTTGTTGGATCAGTGATGAAAGTGTGTCCTTTCCAGCCTTGGAGAGCTTTATTAAATCAGGCCCAATGTAATTCTCTGTCGGTAAACCTTCTGTCCTGGCTTGCAGACCATGTCCACCTTTTCATAGCAACAGTATTTCCTAATGACAGTCACACCTTTTAAAGAGTAAATTTGCCTAAATGTTCAAAAATGGTTTGAGGAACATGACATGAGTTCAAGGGTTTGACGTTACCTTCAGATTCCCCAGAACCTAATCTGATTATCTGTGGCTTGTGCTGGAAAAAAGTCTGATCCATAGAAGTTTTACCCTATAATTTAGTTGGAGGATCCTCAGAGGTCTTTTAGAGCTGTTTTTGTAGAACAATAGGGACCTATGAAATGTTAAGTAGGTGGTTTTACCGCATATTCTTACGGCGGCCAGATGCCTCATCTCGCTACATTGAAAATCACCCACTCCGTCCCTCTGTTGCGGAATTGAGGACACGTGCAGAGGATATTCAGCTGATGGAACATTTATCTGCTAGGCTCAATAACAAACTGGAGACATTTTAGGAATTTTGGGCCCCCATGGGATCAAGCAACTGCTACTGGTATTGTATAGTTGCTCATCTGAACCTTAAATACGCTTGGCTAGTTGTTTCCCTAGTGAGATCTTGGACTTCTTCCTGTTCTCGTCTTTTCTTCTTTTTCCTTTCTTTTAAATTTGATTTGGCAAAGGTTTATTTAAGAATGCTCATTTGTTTTACTTGATGCTGGATGCTGGAAGTAATGATTGTGTATTGATATATTGTATTGCCTGTTAATTCAGGTACTGGCTTTGCAATTGCACTGCTTACTACCACCCATGGCAGGTGATCCTGTGGACTACAGCTGTATACGAGAGGATTACTGCAAACCTAGCAGGATTACCAAGTGGATAAAAAATGTATCTGAATTTTGCACAGTATTCTGTAGAATAAGGGGAATATGCAGAGCTGACTTTTAAATGATTCAGTCAAGCTTGTTTTTATTCACTAATGTAACCTTGGGATTTTGACACGGTTCCATTTATCTGCACTCCAGGATTCATCTTAACTCCTTTGCACCTGTTACCAGTGTTTAAATTCCTGCAGGATATACTGACGGTTGACTTGTAAAACAGAATGGGACCCAGCTGTCAGTCAAACTGACAAGCAGGTCCTGCTGATAATACAGGTTGGGTGCAAGGAGGGGACGTGCATGACTTACTGCTAATTTCCCCTGCCTTTGCCACCTCTCCTATTGTACTGTAGTGGCAGCATCTTCAGAGTTTTCCCCAGAAGCTTTAGCAGCTGATATTTCACTTATGACATCTCTTTCTTCTGCATTGTGGTTTTTCAAGCAACGCTTTTAAAATAAAACTTTTAGGATTCCAAATACTCTCCTTTACCCTGCACTAGGTGACCTCAGCTGCCAACACTTATCAACTGCTCCAATTCCATCCACCACTCATGGAAAGTTGTTGGAATTTGTTGACAATACCCACTACTGTGCCCAGGCTGCATACCATTGTACTGTCCACCCCCACCAAATACTACTACACAGTATTTATATAGTGCCAACATATTATTCAGCGCTGTACAAAGTCCATAGTCATGTGACTAGCTGTATACCAAAGGAGCTCTCAATCTAAGGTCCCTACCATAGTCATAATTACAGTCTAAGGTCAATTTTTTTGAAGGAAGGCAATTAACCTAACTGCAAGTTTTTGGAATGTGGGAGGAAACTGGAGAACCCGGAGGAAACCCACACAAACACAGGGTGAACCTGCAAACTCCATGCAGATAGTGTCCTGGCCAGGATACAAACCTGGGACCTAGTTCTGCAGAGGCCAGAGTGCTAACCCCTGAACCACCGTGTTCAAATACATATAGATAGCCAGAGACAGATGAGTGAAAGTCAACTATCTAAACCTACCTCAAAGAGCACCTGTGCTTTTCTCATGCAGGTTAAGTTAAATGGCGGCCCCAACAGCAGCATTGAATATTTGGTACTTCAGTGTACAAGAAAGCAGGTGACCCACCACCCTCCTTGCCATGTGACAACATGACACTGGTCCTTGGAGATTGGGTGCTAAATCACAAAGGCTGTAACATGGTAGGACAAGGGAAACCCTTAGCCTGTACGCTTCCAACCCTAGCAGCTGAATTGTATGAATCATTTCTACATTAATCATGTTTTTATGATCTTTTTATGATCTGGCAAACTTTATGCATCTGCATATGTCATATGTACTATTTGCAGCCATAATAAAACTTTTCTTCTGTTTTTAGTGCTAATTAGCTGAAGCTCACATTATGCACACAGCTGGTGACTGATCCTGTGGCCCCATACAGTTGTTTTACTTAAACACAGCATATTAAATGCTAATAATAGGAAATATTTTATTTATTAAAAAAATAAAAGATATAAAATGCCAGTAAACCTATAAAAAATCCTATAAAACTGACTTAAATCCATTAAAATTTCGCAGTAAGTGTAAGCCATTTCTCAATCCTTTCAAGCAGCGATCTTCCACTTACACAACACACAAGTGCTGCACAAAGAACACACAAGTGTTTTAAATGCAGCCGAGTGCTGGACAAACACACAAGGAAATGTGAACGATGTTTACTGACTTCTCGTGTGACTCTTCACAGCGACAATCGCTCCTTGCAGAGGTAGCCTGTGTCCTCGAACCTTAGCGCATCTAAGGCTACTAAAAGCATATTTCATAAAAATGTCAACCCAAGAATGTGATCCGTCCTCTCCTGGAGAATAAAATGCCAGAAGCTATACATCATGTTACATGAGGCTGCATAACCTGCCAACTGGAAAATCAACTTGTGAGCCTAACAATTGGGGGTTTATTGGTCTTCAAAGCCAGCTTAAGATTGGGTAAACTGAGCAATGGCTCAGGGTCCTCGCCATCTTCAGGGCCCCAATAGCTGGAATACGGGCAGCTGGTATGCTGTGCATTTAGGACCCATGTTTCATATGTGCCCAGAGCACCATTTTCTCCTAAACTATCCCTGTGGATCTTTATAGTACATAAAACCCAAAAAACATGGATTTGAATAATTTTGAAAGTTGTTATTATTCTGAATATTGCAATAGACACTTGAGGACCATGTTAAAAGGTTAGGAAAGGCTGATGTAGGGCATTGTTTAAAGCCCATCTATAGGCAAATTATCCTTTGTTATTAGTCACTTGTATTTATATTATTATTATTATAATTAATAATACACAGGATTTATATAGCGCCAACATATTATATATGTACCTTAAATAGGGGTTGCAAATGACAGACTAATACAGACAGTGATACAGAAGGGGAGGACCCTGCCCCAAAGATCTTTCAATCTAGGAGGTGGGGGAATTTACACACAATAGGAGGGGAGATATGTAGTGGTGGAAAGTAGTGAGGGTTTCAAGAGAGAGAAGAAGACGGGTAGGCAAGTTTGAAAAAATAGGTTTTCAGGGCTCTTTTAAATGAGCAGAAGGTAGGAGCAAGCCGAATAGGACGAGGAAGACCATTCCAGAGAGTTGGGGCAGCTCTAGAGAAGTCTTGTATCTGTGCGTGTGATGAGGTTAAGAGTGAGGAAGTCATTAGTAGATCATTGGAGGAGCGGAGAGAACGTCTGGCGGAGTATTTTATTACCAGGTCAGAAATGTAAGTGGGACAATAACTCTGGAGGTATTTGAAGGCAAAGCACAGGAGCTTGAATTTGATTTCAAGGTGAAATGGAAGCCAGTGTAGAGATCTGCAAAGAGATGCAGCAGAAGAGGAGCGTAGGGAAGGATGGATGAGTCTGGCTGCAGCTGCATAATACATTGTAGAGGAGAGAGTCGGGTTAGTGGAATACCAGAGAGGAGGAGGTTACAGTAGTCCAGACAGGAGATGATAAGAGCATGTACAAGGAGTTTGGTGGTCTCAGTGGACAGGTAGGGGTGGATTTTGGAGATGTTGTGTAGGTGCAAGTGACAGGACGTGGAAATGTTCTGAATATGGGGTGTAAATTAGAGGGCAGAGGCATTATATAGCGCTAACATATTACACAGCGTTGTACAAATTTCATATTCATATCACTAGCTGTCCCTCAAAGGACTTTACAATCTAATGTCCCTACCATAGTCAAATGTCATTATCACAGTCTAAGGGCAATTTTGAGGGAAGCCAATTACCTAACTGCATGTTTTTGGAATGTGGGAGGAAACCAGAGTATCCGGAGGAAACCCATACAAACATGGGGAGAACCTGCAAACTCCATGCAGATAGTGTCCTGGCCGAGATTCCTACTAGAAAATATAAAATTGTGTTACTGATTCAATGTCACAAAACCACCTAATGTGGTTACCTTAGATATTATTATTATTATTATTACACAGCCCTCAATTTTATTATTGCACGCTCAACTTTGCTCCCAACTTCTCCCATTGAACTTAGTGGTCAAAGCTTCAAACTTTTTGAACAAGCGGTGGGGTTGTAGCATGGTTCATGGAAGGAACATGCAGCATCTGGCCACACGGTTGCTTTTCCACCTCACAAACACAAAGGCATTGCGTGCAAAGGCATTGACCTATGGTGCAGTTTCCTTAGTGCCCTGGAGCCGCTAACTGCATGATTTTAGACCTCAAGGGCTATATTTATAAAACAGGGGATCAGACATCCTCCCAACATTCCCTTGTGGGAATGTTCTGGATACATGTGTTTCAATTACAGTAATTTATTCCCATCAAGTGAACATCAGATTCCCTGTTTTATAAATAGTCATTGGTATGCTACAGACAATGAATTTCACCGTGCTGAGCGAATGCATGCAATGCAATACTGTGAACCCCCCCCCAAAAAAATATCTTAATGTAAAAAGCAACAAGGGCTATGATTACGTCCTATGAAAAAAATCGAAGCTCGCAACGATGGACGTTACGAATCACCGCAATTTAATGGTTGGGCAACCGAGTAAAAATAAAAGAAATCATTTATTTTTAAAGCGCCAACATATTGTGTAGTGTTGTACAACAAATATACACCATGTACCAATATTTCTGTTCTGAATGTATCAGTTGCCTGGCTGCCACTCCGATTCATTGACTTTAGTATTTTCTGAATCAGTGCAAGTTGCCAGATCAGTTCTAACTTCACTTGCAGTATGCTTGTTGGGTCTTCAAGTATCAGAGGCAGCCAAGAATCCACCATTCCCACACTGTTGTCAGAACAGATTTGTTAATAAAGTTTTATCTCTTTTCAACTTGATTTGCTTTCTGATCAATACTTGCACCAACTGTCACTTTATTAATAAGTAAACCACGATGCGTTTCCATAGAGACCGCCCAGAAGGCGTTACTTGCCCGTCGCTGATTGGCTGAGAAGTGTTTTCTTCCAAGTTTGAGCCGCTATTGCCCCGCCCAGCGGAAGCGGATGTAGTTCGGAGTGGTGAGCCCCGGTGACGAGTGGAGAGTATGGTGTCGTGGATGATCTCCCGGGCCGTGGTGTGAGTACCTCACCCCCCCCTGTAAACCGCGCACACATGAGGAACTACATGTCCCAGAATGCCCCGCCTTCACAAGTTTGGGTTAAAACTTCTGTCTCCAGTACCTTATGTATAGTAATGTGGGACACAATGGTGGAGGACTCCTGTGTGTGTGTCACTCACCCCTGGCCTGAAGTTTATCAGAGCCCTGCAATGACCCCACAGCTTCTTTATTACTCAGTAAAGTGGACGTGACACGTAGCAAAGTGCTTATAAAGATCCAGGCATCCCTGACATTCCTCTGTCTAAGGAGACCTGGCAGCTGTGACTGGGCTCATACAAATGTCTTATGTAGGAATAAATTATCAGAAATGTGCTGCTTATATATCTGATATAATCTGGCTTTACCCAGAGGATGCCTCAGAGGTCACAGCTGCTGGTGCTCCACCTGATCACATGTTCCGTCTGCCTAAAGTATGCATCCAGTGTGATTTGCACAGGACAGGAAAGAAATCAACCCCCTTATTGGGTTACTTTTAGTTCTGCTTAGGAGATTTCCTTTCATTTCCTGTTTCTAAAGATGCAACAGGAAATGAAAAAAATCTCTAACTATTTCTTACCAGGACTGGTGGTCATGTTGGAGGATTTCCCTCACCTGTTGCTTGGTTTCTGCCTAGCAATTCTGAGAAATAACTGGAACAAATCTCCCTTCAAGGGAAACTTGTCAGAGGGACTAACCCTACCTATTTTATCCGGGTTAAAGCAGAACTTTGACCAGTTACTCACCTGTTCCTACTAATGTCTCCTCCAGCTTTATCCTTGTTTTCTTTTGATTTACCAGGCCAGGCTGATGCAGTCATGTGGGGGTTCATTCATTCCTGGCATGGGCAGGAGAAGCTGGGATTACCGGGTATCTGTGCAACCAAAGCTGAGCTGCTGAGCTTTTTTGATTATTTTTTTGAATATTGCAGGAAAGACATGTCCTGTCTTATTCTGCAGAAATGACCTCCCTGATCAAACTTTTTCTAAAGTGTTGCTTTAAAGAGGAACTAAATTAAAAATGCCTAAAACCAAAAAAAAAAAAAAAAAAACAGACAGGCGCTCAGGGTGCCACCATCTTCGCCTCTTCTTCCACCTATGTCACCTGACTCAGGCGTGTGATCGGGTGACATAGTTGGGGGAAATAAACTCGCCAATCTCGCTGCCCATGTGTGAGATTGCCTTTTTTTTTTCCCCCTTTTGACAAAAGGGCTACTTCTGCGCATGCCCGAGGTTCTCAGGCATGTGCAGAAGGAGCACCCAAGAGCCTCCCGGGATGCGTGACGTAGGTATCCCAGGGATATCCCTCCAAATTTTGTTCTCGATTGCCTAGGTGATCGAGAATTAGGGGGCGGTGCTGTACAGTACAGTTATAAAAAAAACATCAAAATCAAAAAATTGCTGCAGAAAGCAAAACCACAAATTTTATATAATAACAAAATCTTCTTTTTTTATTTTTTATAGAGTAGGGATTAGTTAAATGCCTTCTTTTATTATTTTAGTTCTGGAACAGGTGTCCCCTGTGATTCCCATCACCTCCTTTTCTGGTGCCTCTCAACATTTGGTTTCCCCTCACTTTCTGTTCTGTTGGCCAGCAGGACAAACAAAGAAGGTTACTTCCCCCTAATAAAGACACAGATGGCATTATAAAGCTTGTAGAGGTTGGAGCCTTTCACTGCTCAATCCAAGGTTTACAAAAAGATACATTGTTACTATACCTGTACTACAACAATGTAACACTCTATGAATGGGACCCCCATGGTAATTTACTGCTCACTATGAAGGTGAGATCAAACAATTCTTGCTTTAATGTCATGCTGATCCATTGTTTTGCCCCGGTGCCATGTTATTTTGGCATAAGAGTAACTGATACTGGAAAACCTCACAGCCCTGAAAGGTTAGAGGGCCACACTACAAAGACATAAAGCCAAGATCCTGGCATCAAAGTATAATACTTTAGGACTGACAAATGGCAAAAGTTTGAACCCTCCAATGTACTGTATTACAGGTGATTTCAAGTGTCTCCAGCCACACTTTGTAGGTGATCAGGTCCTAAATATAAATAGCCAAACCAGTCTGTGTATTCAGACATGCATTGAAAGAAAATCTAATAATCACTTAGTCTAATGACGACGGAGACGGGTATTTGTTACTCATCCTATGTAACGTGTACAGGCAGCATGGGTGAGTCACGGCTGGCTTTACCTGAGGTGGAGTTGTGCTTCTGTTTGTATTTGATACATGAAGGCCTGATCTGATAATAGAGCGCTTAGATCTGAGCTGTAACCAAAACCAGTTCCTTGATATATTAGCTTCTTATATAAATCAAAAGGACAAAGTACATCTACAGACCAATCACAGCGCACTGCTCCGCGTCCTCACAAGTGCTCCCAGCACTATTTTCCCATGTGTTGATGTGGAGTGAAAGTCTTTAAAGTCTATATAAAGCTCAAACTTGATTTTTGGATAGTACAGGGAAGGATTAGATAGTACAGGGAAGGATTAGAACTCGGTCATATCCTTTCCTACTGTTTTTGCTTCTCCTGCTCACCAGCAGTTTATAATTCTGTAAAAGATGGCAAATTCTCTCCTGGAAAGTAATGGGAATGTTAAACCAGCTTTTATAAGGCTTTATGTGAATGTGTTTCCACAACAGTCATAAAATATGAAACTAACTACCTATTACCTGCAGTCCTTCCTCAAAATCTGAGCTTTAGGTGGGACGAAGGGGGTTACTAATTCTTTGGGTAGATTGAGGCACCTTTGCAAGATTTCTATCAGATCAATAAGTGTAATATTGCAGAAGGAACATTGCTTGTTCCTTTCTGCATTAAAGACCTGCCTGATCATACAAATGCCAAAGTTGAACTTTTGTTGCCCTCCCATAATCGGAGAGACTTTTGTACAGTGTTTAACCCAGAAATTTTTTCAAGCTGGGTGGGAAGAAATTCTAGGTGGGTGGCAGCCCCTGTATTGTGACCCAACTCTTCAGTAACCAGCCAAAATCTGCTGGGTGGCTACTGAAAATTGCCGGGCGGTACGCCCAGCTAAAAGGGGCTGGGGAGAAAGCTGTTATGTATCATCACTTGAAGTTCTGGTTAAATACATTGCATATGGTCCATCCACTTCTACTATATCCTAAACTACAAGAAGTTTTTTTCATGAAGGAACTTATCTTGTATTGCCATTAGTTTTTCAGGTCCCACAGTTCTGCCTTTGAATTGGTACCCCAGAAGTTTTTTCACTGTAGTTGAGATCTGTGGCCTCCTCTCACAACTAGTCTGTTTGTGATGGGCAGCCTTAAGCTATGTACACACGACAGATGATTCAGGGCAAGAATATGGCGTGTACAGAGGTGGTCTAACATCGTTTATCCGCCCTGACGGGTACAGGAACGACAGACGCTGAATGTCCTCAATAGGAGTAAAGGGAGGAAAGTGCAGCGGAGTGCCTCTCACTCATTCTCCCCTCTCCATCGAACAAAACAGCACTGTATGTACTATACTTGTTTGTTCATCTTTCAGTTGTTTATTGTTGAAAAAGATAGATTCCAGTGACAAAAAATGAGCGTGTGTACGCTGCCTTGTTAACCAAGAGTCAGTAGTTAAAGTGGAACTATATTCCCGATGATCCGTCAATCCGTCAGGAGGTTTCTTTGTTTGGGTCCTGCAATACTTTTTCTCTCTTCTACCAGGTTTTTCTTCCTACGTCACCCGATCTGGCACTGCGCAGACGTGACATTGGGTGATTTAGATGGGGAAATAGATTGCTGGTCTCTTTGCGCATGCGTGAGATCAGGAGAGGTGCTGCACCTTTGTGATTTATGTAGCAGCAAAATCTGCTCATTACGCCCAGCCTTAGAGAGCATTAACAGGCCCATGATATTGTCTGCACTGGTTGACTTTTTTATTGCTGACTGTATATCTACATATCCCAACAATGGTAAAGTTCAGTTTACTTTCAGTGAAAACAGGAAATTATTTCTGATTGTAAAAATAGCAGCAGTTGCTATTATTCATCTAAGCCATTCCCCCTAAAAGAGGTTTTTCTTTCTTGATTAATATTAGGTCTGTATTGTTTTATTAGTGTGAGCTCATATGTTACCTGGTGTCTCTTTGGTAACATGATCTGTCCTGAATGAGGAACGGTTGTGGTTCAAAACCCATTTTTTCAAACTTGCCTACCCATCTTCTTCTGTCTTTTGAAACCATCACTACTTCCCACTACATATCGCCCATCCTATTGTGTGTAAAACACCCCCACCTACTAGATTGTAAGCTCTTCGAGGCAGGGTCCTCCCCTCCTGTATCACTGTCTGTATTAGTCTGTCATTTGCAATCCCTATTTAATGTACAGCTCTGCTTAATATGTTGGCGCTATATAAATCCTGTTTAATATTAAATAATAATATTAATAAAGTGGTAAACAGAAATCGGCGATTGTGAAGTGATGGGGTCACAGCAGCCGGATTTACTTGGTTGGTGATCCTTTGTATACTGCCCAGCTGTAGGCAATACAAGACAACAGATCTTGAAGCAACATTCTTTAGTCTAGGTTAGTTCCTTGTTTGTGAACATGTACAGTCACATTTATAGAGTGTTTTTACTGGCATCATCTAACTCAGCAGTTTTGTGTAAAGCTATTGATGGGTGTGTATTATACTTGTGCTTTGTGTGTTAGGTTACTGTAAAATACACAGGTTACTGTAAAATACACAGGTTACTGTAAAATACACAATCATAGTTTCTGCCCATCTGTAAAAGGTCTAAGTGGTATATTCACCTCATGTTTATTTTGTGTGCATTCTCTAAATCTGTCTGTTTTAAACTCATTTTTTGTTCCTTTCCAGCCTTGTCTTCGGTTTGTTGTATCCGGCATATTCATCATACAAAGCTGTCAAAACCAAGAATGTTCGAGAATATGTGAGTATTTCTCACCCAATTGGCATATTTTGTTGCTGGATGACCGCCAAAACAAAAAAAAGAACAATAATGCAATATATTGCATCTAACAAGGCGACAGATTTGTTGGCTGCTTTATTTTTTAGGGCTTCTTTCTTTGTATTCTGATCATCCTGCAAGTAACACACTTCTGTTCTTTGGTTACAATGCTTACCCAGCATATTGTATTAATAGTGAGGCAGTGTTGTCACCCTAGAACAAGACTACAGAACATCTCTGCTTTCTTATTCATGTCAACATAAAATAGAGCAGAGGTTTTCTGCAGTCCACTAACACAACCAAAATTTATTGAAGGTGTAACACAGACAAAGAAAAACAGTAGGCTAAGAGAAACAATTAAATAATAAAATGTCTTGCGGCGTTGGTCTATGTCGGGTAGAGTGGGTATTTCTAGGAGGGTTACATTTGTCTTTAGACTGGACTGGGGATTCCCCACATATAATGCTAAATCTCCATAAAAGAAAGAACTAAAATGTAATGAGTGAATGGGGTGGGTCAGGGACAGAAAGCCTTGGGAGGAAAAGGCTTCAAGACGCTGAACATCCTCCATGCAGTGAGCTCAGAATGTGCAGTAAAATCAGAGAAGCAATATATCAGTACGGGGGAGGAGTCTGTACAACTGTATATGAATGAAGGCTGCAAGGAAACTCATTGGAAAAGTTCATTATTTAAGTTGACATATACTCTGGATTAGTTTTAGGGCACCTGTGTGATGATACACTTTTTTAATGCCAAGATCCAGTGCTGTAAAATTTATTTACCAGTCTCATCTCTTTCCTTGCCTTTTTTTTTTTTTTTTTAACTTTCTGCTCCCAACTAGAATTAGTTCTTTAGGGTTGGGAGTGGTCACATGTTACTGGACACTCATAGGATTATGTGTCGGCTCTGCTGACTTTCATGTAGAATGGATTGACAATAACACAGACAACAGGGTAAGCGGGGAAGGGAAGTGATAATGTGAGGACCTTTCTATGGTTCAGCATTTTACATTGAAAAAAGTATAGGTAAATATTTTAGTACAAGATAGAGATTTCTCCAGAACAATTCGGTTTGGGTGGAGGTCTTTACCAATCAATCAATACTTGTGTTTTAGAATCATCATCTTGCTTTAAGAGTGATAACATATACTACTTTTGTGATTATGTACCTCAAAAAAAAATCAACTAAACAATTTAATGGTGCATGGATATTAACTGTACTTCTAAGTTTGTCATACTTTTAATTTTAGGTGCGCTGGATGATGTACTGGATTGTATTTGCACTCTTTATGACGGTAGAAACGTTTACAGATATTTTTGTTTCATGGTAAGAGATTACTCCATACCCTTAAAAGCATTTAAGCTTTTGTATTACTTAAACACTACCTGGCAGTATCATCTGTTATCCTCTATATTAATCTATGCAATGCCAAGTGAACTTGTCAGTCTTTGTAAGCCACAAATTTGCCCTTCTTTCAACCTTTTGTTTCTATGAACCTAATGTAATGATACAGACCCTTGCCAATGGCCATTCCTTTGTCTAATTACAGTGCCATGATTTGCCTCTGGGGTCCTCTTACTGGACTTGGCATGTCATGTAACTAAAAGTACTGTTGAGGTCAGGCCCCATAGTATAAAAGTAAAACTAGTTTCATGAAGGCACACATAGTATGGCAAGTTGTAATATTTTCCATATTAAAAAAAACATTGTACAAAATTAAAAATCAAATATTTTTCCTTTGTAACAATAGTATTTAGCTCTAAATGTGCCCTAGTTGCTAGTAAAAAATGCAGAAACTATGTGCCTAAAATGCAGAGGTTGGAAGTGAGCTACAAGATGATGATTATCCTAAACATCAGCTGACGCCTGTCCACAGGCAAAAAGTTACAGCTGGGTATTTGTTAATGTCGGGACAGTTTGGTACATGATCTCTACGTGAGCTTCTTTAGAGGTGGGAAAGGTCATTGGCATACTTTCTGAAATTGCTCTTTTGTTTTGTTCTACTTTCTGATTGTTTTCACTGTCTTTTATACTGCAGGTTCCCATTCTATTATGAGATAAAAATGGCCTTTGTAATCTGGCTGCTGTCTCCATACACGCGAGGTGCCAGCCTTCTGTACAGGAAGTGTATCCACCCTGCCCTGTCCCTAAGGGAAAAGGTAATTGGAGTATCCATTCCCTTTATTTTCCCATTTACATGAACACAAATCATTCTCCTGCATCTACCCTGCGGCTGGCAGAGGTTAATCCGTCTATAAAGGTTATAGCAAAAGTAAAAACCTTGTCTGCTTTGTGTGTCAGCAGCAAATAGGATACCCCAGACTTCTACTATAACAACAACAGACATTGGTCTGCTTCCAAGGAGCTTAATCTGTTTTATTATATTACTAGGTAATATTCCATTTACCGTATACAAGGCGCAGAGATTATCTGTGTGCTTAGATTGTAAACACCTGGCTAGCGATAAGTTGATCACTCCTAGTCTTGCTGCAGCTATAAAACTTATCATGTGATCTTAGTTCTCCCGGTTTCTAGTTTACTGCCATATACTTCTTTCTATTCCAGCCTTTCAGACATTTAAAAAACCATAAGGGATAAGGAACAGTGCCATTGTAATATGCTTTTACTGGGTCCTTGAAAAAGGCTGGTATAAAATGAAATGTTGATACACAGAGATGTATAAGGTGTTAAATGTGTTTCTATGATTGTTGGGGACAGATATCTGGGATGAATTTCACTACATCAGTAAAAAATAATATAATACCTCAATTCATTTCCAAGGTTATAAAATCACTGCTTTCTTCTTGTGAGACCATTGCATTTTCATCCCGCAATCACTGAGCATATTTCCCTTGCTGATGAATCGCTCTTTAGGAAATGCAAATGTGTAGATGATAAAAGCTGGGAAGGGCTCAGTGCTTGAAAGAACAATGGCATACTGTAACATGGTTGTGGGTATCATAAATCAATTATAGGAGAAATGCTTGAAAAGGGAAAAAAAGTGTTATTAATATATATATATATATATATATTAGTACAACAGCCCACAATAGCAGTTTATTTAGTACAATAGCAGTTTTGGTTATAAACACATTAAAATCATGCATATTTGTCTCCTTAACCTCACAAGTGGAGTAAACAATAAAAAAAAATTGCTCCAATTCCTATTTAACTATAATAACATCGAATAATTATTTCACAATATTGTAAACTTTTTTTTTTCTGTGCTTTCTATCCCTTCTGTTTTCGAATAATTGGCTGCTACTGCTCTAGATAGTATTCCTAGTAGTTGAGACCTCAGTAACAGCCCTCAGGGTACTCCCAGATTCCAGCAATTTCTTCTGTCCTGACCTGTTTCTCAGCTCACAGAACAGCTGCTAGAAGAACCTGCAAATACCTATTTGTTAACCCTATCCCTGCCGAGCACACTTTTCCAGTTGTGAATTATTTCCTGAACCTTTGTTTTTCTTTTTAGGAAATAGATTCTTATATCGTACAAGCAAAGGAACGGGGCTATGAGTCTGTGGTCACACTTGGTCGAAAGGGTCTGAATATTGCAGCAAGTGCCGCTGTGCAGGCAGCCACTAAGGTATTTGGGTTATTTCATTATTAACTACAAAATGCACATAACAGTAAATTGCTAATTTTGGCAAGTGAATTTTATGTACATTTAATGAACCGGTAACTAAGTTTTTTTTATTTTTTCCCAGAAAGGCAGACGGTCTTATTCAACATTTTTTTTTATGATCTGTGCTTAAATGTTTGGGGGTTTGGAAAACCTGAGCACCATCTAGAGGCAATGCCTGGTTTTAAGATTTGGACTTTGTCCTCTATAACTATCACTGAAAGCAAAAGACATAAACTGTATTTCATATTCAGAAGAATACATGACTCGCTTTATCTGCCAGCACCAGCGATTGTCTAGCACTGTCAAATGAGGATTGGTATACAGTCAGCCCGGTGTAATCTGTATATTTGTTTTGTCAGTATTTAGGTAATATTCACTTAGACAGCCTACATTCAGAAGTTCTGCAATGGCAGCTTCAAATGTTTTTTTTTAATTTTTGATTTCCTTTGAGAATGCAAAGGCACGTGATCAATTTAAATAAAAAATGGAAAATAGAAATTACATGGGATTAGGTTATATCCTAATTTGAGAAAGTTGTGTTAAGGAGAGTTTGTCTTTAAATATAGAAATCACACGCTATAGATCTGGGCAATGCTGAACATATGGCTACTTTTCTGGCAGCTCCTCAAAAATGGCTTCATGCTTTCCTGCCATCTGCTGTGTACTGAAAAGAACAATGGATCAGATAGTTTACTTTATTAGTTGGGGTTTCTGATAGTATTGTTAATATATATGGGGGCTTTTGTTCAGGATAATGAAGCGTAACAAAGTTTTACTGTAATTTAACATATTTGTGATGTTTTAGGGACAGGGAGCCTTGGTTGGACGTCTGCGCAGTTTCAGTATGCACGATTTAAGGGATCTCCCAGATGATGCCCCCCTACACTACAGAGACCCACTTTATCCAGATGCGGCTGATCTCCAACGACGCCCCATTGGTAAGTTATGATCCGAAAGAATCATTCTGTATTATGCTGCTAACTGGAAATCTGTGTTTTGTGGCTTACATAGCTAAGGAACTACCACAGAGGGATTCATTAGAAGTAAACCACATATTGAAATAAACTGGTTTTCTGTAATAACAATATGAAAAAACAATATGAAAGGACCACACAGTCAGCCTGAATTAAAGCACAGCTAACTACAACCTAGGTAACTTGCTGTTACGAGCCAAACATAAACAGGTTATCTTAAAGTTGGCTTTGACCTCATATCAGGATCTTTGTGCCTAGTCATTATGTGATTTAAGATAGTAAATGAGTTGGACAAGAAGTGTTGCTTTGTGTGCGATAGATTGCTGGTGTAATATGGGAGCTGAAAGGCATTAGTTGGGTCACTGTAACTGTCTGAAAGGGGAGCATGAGATCAAAAGAATTCACCAAGCAGGGCAGTCTACAACAGTAAGGAAGTTTGTTTTTTCTGGACATCCACTTTAAAGTAGACCAAAGGCAAAAAGCAATTAGTGACACATATAGAAATTAAAATACTCCAAGTCCTTGGTGAAACAATTTGGAAGAAACAATGTTGCATAAAGTTGCAGAATTGTGACAGGATTTGAAGTTGCTCCTGTTTATTGATGAGAGTAACTAGCCAGTAAACCTTCACCCATCAGCAGCCTTCTGTAACGAGAAACAGGTACCCATCTAGAAGATTCCATTCCCCCTTTTTTCATTTTTAGTAAATGGGAATTTGTATTGCTTAGTCCTCGTTTGGGAGCCAGACTTCTTACAACTACAGCACCCAGCCCCTCTTCTGCGGTTTTAAAGATTATTTCTGAACCTGCCCCCCTTTTTACCTTTTCTACCAGCATTCATGATTCTGGTGGTGTTTCTGCTCCTGAGCTTCCCAATTTGCAACCTGAAGAATAATGGAAAATAATAATAATAGTAAATAATAATAATCAAAAGCAGCCATGGTAAATTCAAATGTGGTTCCATATTGGGTGGAATGTAGATGGACAAGGTTTTGCCTGTTTGAGACAAATGATGTTATATTCCCTTAGGCAATTAGTAATCCTCCCTTGAATTACATTCAATGTATGGCACAAAAAGCTTATACAATCATGTCGAAACATCTTTATTGGCTGCAGTTCAGATTGGCTAAACTGCAGTACTTACATTCCATCTGTCATTTCTCACTAGGAGACAAATGATGAGTTTGAACAGACACAACATTATTTGGTTTAAATAAAGCTTTTGCAGCTAAATCTTCCAAAGTTGTCTTGAGGGTAATCTAGCTCTGCAGTAAAAATTGAACCTCCACTTTGAACTTCTAGTAACATGATCTCCACTGGCAGAACATTCTTACCTTCATGTGAAAGTTTTAATTTACAGGTAGATGAGACCACCACAGGGTTCAGCACGTTTCTCCCTGTCCATGTGACTTTTCTAAAGCCTGTTGATGGACATGAAGGCATTTTGTGCTGCATTATGGGTAGACATGTATTTGCCATCTTTGGAAATATTTCTTGGGACTCCTCATCCTGGGGTACATGATGAAGGTCACTAAAGACAGCTTATTATGCCAAAGAAACAAATCTGTTTCTTTTCAATTTGCTTTATTAATAAATAAGGCAGAGTGTACAGTACAAGGCACATAAATTATTTCAGACTCCAATATCCAGGTAAAAAGAAACAAAAACCTGATTTAGGTTAGCAGATGGAATTTTCTGTTTATTTTCTACATTGCTTTGTTTTGCTGACTTAAGTCTTGCCTTGTTAAGTGGATTTGCTAAAATCTGACTTTTATTGAACAGGTTATGGCACTCAGTCCCAGGCTGACAGTGACTCAATGGATGAGAGGTGGTCGGATTCAGAAAGCAGAACCGCAGCCAGAACACGGGGTGCTCTGCCTACAAAACCATTGCAAAGAAGCCAGAGCCTAAGGGTCAGCAAGAAGAAAGTATTAAGCAGAGAGGTGAGGATAAGCCTATTGCAGACACTGTGCCAACATTGTACAAAGAAGTATAAGCAGGGTACCCAGTCATAATATATTCCGCATCAGTTATATTACAGGACAGTCCACATAAAACGGTGATACTACATTGATTAGTATTGTATGCATATGAGACATAACCTACCAATTTATATTGTATATACCCATTATATTGTACAATATACAATTGTATATACCCAACCCTGCACTGCTTTATAAAACTTGCAACATATCCAGATAAATACTTACATTGAACCATATATTTTCCCTAATAGAATTGGTTCACTACAATATTTGGGAATCTTTACTGAATACATTGTAGTGGTGTATGCTATGATTCATAATGTGCAGAGGAAATAAACTGGAATTTGCTTTTTACAGGATTAGATAATTGAAGTGAAGCCTTGCTCCATTTATGGAGTAAAGATTTTCCTTTAGTAAATATGCCTCATTGTGTTTATATTGTCCACCATAGAACTCCACTATAACTCGTCTTTTTCCTTATCATAGCTGTGTTTTTATATTTAGTGTCCATACATTTGTTTCGTGCAATAAAATTGTTACTGCAGTGATATGAAAGTGTCACTTGGGTATAGGACCTGAGCAATACAGACATGGTCTGGGTATTTGATGCATGTATGTCTTATACCCTGATCTTCAAGAGGAGTTAAACTGAAAAGTGCCTAAAACAAAAACAAAAAAATCCACTTACCTTCAATCTGGGAGGGCAGTCTGATCCATCCAGAGGTGTCTTGCATCGGGTCCTGCGTTGTCCCGGCATCTGTCCCTGAGCTGGCGCACAGGGCGGCGCCATCTTCTCTTTTTCTTCCTACGTCACCTGACCCAGGAGCGAGATTGGGTGACGAAGGTTGGAAAAAAAACTTGCCGATCTCACTGTGCATGCGTGAGCGGCAAATTTTTCTTTTTTCACGAAAAGGCTCTTTCTGCGCATGCTCGCTCAGAAGGAGCACCCAAGAGCCTCCTGGGATGCGTAATGTAGGTATCCTGGGAGGGTTTGCGCTTCCATTCAGGCGATCGAGATTTTTTTTTTTTTTTTTTTTTTAAGGGGTGTTGCATTTAAAAAAACAAAAAAAAAACTGTATTTTTACTTAACATAAAAGGGTTGTGAAATTTCTGAGTTTAGTTAAGCTTTAATACCTGTATTGAATATTCCAAATACTGTGATCCTTATGTTAATATTTTATGTGTGTGTTATAGACTGATCTTAATGTTTGTATTGAATATGCCATATACGATCTTTACAGTGATATTGTATGTGTCTTATACCCTGATCTTAATATCTTTGTGTTTTATACCCAAATTTTAATGGTTGTGTTTTATATGTGTTATACGTTAATCTTTATGGCAGTATTGTATATCTTATAGCCTCATATCATAGCTGTATTATGTCATTGCCTGACCTCTGGTCGTTTTCCTTGTAATTGATTGCAGGGATCTGCAAAAGGCAGCAGAACAAGAGCAAAGAAGAAGGTGGTACAGTCCGAATCGGAAATGTAACCAACGGAAATGAGGAGTAAATTCGAAGAACTAGTTCTACTATTGTCCTCACTAAAGAAAGCTGAAAACACTGAATTTTACTTTTCTGCTCACACTGGCTGTGTATTACAAAGCATGCCTTCACAGTGGGCGTTCTATGTAAATATTGGATATGTGTTGCTGTCACAGTGTCTGCCAGGATGTGTCCGTGTATACAAGTACATTCATATGTATGGATAT